>NC_061114.1:65494230-65798705 GCF_002878395.1 Capsicum annuum
ATTACTCAAGCGAAATGACATTATCAAGAACTCGTAACGACCATAACGGGTGATAAAGGCTGTCTTCAGGATATTCTCAGCCCAAATCCTCAACTGATGATAGTAAGATCTCAAATCAATCTTAGAAAACACTACTTCTCCCTGAAGCTTCTCAAAAAATTCATCAATGTGAGGCATAGGATAACAGTTCTTTACCATCACCTTATTAAGCTGTCTATAATCAATGCATATATGTATGGAACCATCTTTCTTCTTTATAAGTTACATTGGAGCTACCCAAGGAGATACACTTAGTTTGATAAAACCCTTACCAAGAAGATCCTGAAGCTAAGAATTTAGCTCCTTAAACTCGACAGGAGCCATATGGTAAGGTGCCATAGAAATAGGTCAGGTGCCAAGCTCAAGATCAATAGCAAACTCAATCTTATGGGTAGGGGGAATACCAGGCAGGTCAGTAGAGAACACATTAGGAAACTCACAAAATATAGGAACAAAGTCAAGCGATGGACTCTCTACACTAGTAGCATAAATATAAGCAAGATAAGATGCATAGCCCCTCGAAATAAGCCTCCTAGCATGACATAAAAAACAATCCCATTGGCTCGTGGCTAACCACTCCCTTCCACATGACTGGGGGTATACCAAGCATGGCTAAGGTAATAGTTTTGGCAAGACAATCCATGACTGCATGATAGTGGGATAACCTATCCTACCCAAAATCTTATTAAAATCCACTATATCTAGAATAATAAGGTCAGTATGAGTATCAACATCTCTAACAATCATAACACATGATCTGAAAACCTTATTAACTACTAAAGAATCACCTAAGGGAGTAGATACATGTAAGGACAGAAATAAAAAATCCTAAGATAATTCTAACCGTAGAGAATAATAAACGAATACATAAGAATGAGTAGATCATGGATCAAATAAAGCAAGGGATGACTGACGGTACACTAAAATCATACTTGGAATAACAACATCCGAAGACTCATCCTTAGGTCTAATAGGTACTATATATAACTGACCACACCCGCCCCTAGCTGGGCTCCTGAATAACCTCCTTTCCTCCTGCCTAAGAACCTCTTTGAGTACCCTGGAAACTACCCCTACGACCCTGAGAACCACCTTTAGCTGAGGGATGAACTACTCTAATAGGGGGAACACTAAGCTGAAGCAACAATTGCCCCATGTCTAGGGAAATTTTGCGAATAGTGACCATAAGCTCCACAACTATAATATGTCACCTGAGCTAAACAAGAACTAACAGATCTGGCTACCCCAAAATAACCACGACATCTAGAATGACCTAATAATGAACCTCTCGAAGACTAACCACTACCCTAAATAGGGAGATCACTAGCACTAAAATAACTTCCATCAGTAATCTAAAATGCTGCCTGAATAGGTCGACTACACTGGCTCTAAGGCTGATAGGATGGACACAGAGGATATCTATCATAAAAATGGCTACCTCTGAACCAAGAACTACTACGGCTTCCACTAAAACTACCGTGATGTCTAGGCCTCTTATCACTACCCTTACGGGCCTCATGATGCATCTCCTCCATAAGATAAACATGATCAAAAACCTCAACAAAATACCTACCCTCAACAACCAAACCTTGAGTAGACATACGTAGGGGAAGTCTCAACACTCTAAAAAAGCAATAAACTCTCTTATACTCAGTATTAAAAATAGAAGTCACATGCCTAGCCAACTCATAAAAATGAGCCTCATACTCTGCAACAATCATGGATCCCTACTCTAATATAGAGAACTGATCTCTCAAATGATCTCTAAGACTACGAGGCATGTACTTCTCTAAGAGAATCTCAGAGAACTGAGTCCATGTCCAAGGAAAAGATCTAACTGGTATAGAATTATAAAAACTCTCCACCAATGTCGAGTAGCCAAGTCCAACAAAAATTTTGTGTAATCAACACCACGAGTATCAACTAGGCCTAAATTATGGAGCCTATTCTCACAATCAGTCAAAAACTCATACGCATCCTCGCTAGGAGAACTAGAAAACCTAGGTAGAGCCAATCTTAAGAATCTACCTAATATCTTCTGATCCTCGGTAGACATAGCAGGATAGGGAACCACTAGTTGAGCAACTATCACCTGACCAATTGCCGGCACAAGAAGAACTTTAACTCTGGGAGCCGCAGCAACAAGTTGCGCCCTTACCTCCATACCACTCTGATCTGTAGACTGTGCACCATTAAAAAATACACTACGAACTAACCCTAAAAGCTAAACTAAAGCATCTCTAAGCACTAAACAAGAAATAAACCCTGGTGGATCCTGGGCTAGTCCTTGGCCCAACGCTGGCTGAGGTGGAAAATATTTGGCTTAAGAGTGAGAATAAGAGTGGTGGAGGATCCCTATTCTGGCCTCTAACCGGGGACACATATCGTGGTTTTCCATGACCTCTGGTTCATCTACAAATAGGAAAAGGATCCCTAGGCTTGATCTTGGGATCTTTGTCGTGTGTAGCGGTAGTACGTGTCCTAGTCATCTGCAAAAGAGAGAGATCAAAGGGATGTTTATAAACTAATTGACTCTTTAAACCAACTGACTCTTAGTACAAAGTGAGTGAAAGAAGTGAAGAACTCCTAAGAATGTCCCGTAGCCTAGGCTGTGATACCAATTTGTCACAACTCAATTTATGAGTTATGATGACACCTACTCTGTCCTGCTAGTAGGTAAGCCAAACCATAACCTAGAGCTAAACACAATGGGTTAATTTGGTGTAAATTCCCCAAAAAGGCCTAATATAAAATCCAATACAATAAATAAGCAAGGCAATATAAATAATTCAAATGTAGTACTACATAAATACCATCCACAACCTGGTAGATCCAATACAAGAGCAACTATAGATACAATCCAAGTATCTAGAATAGTTAATACAATCTGTCTTAAAACTAAAGACTAGACATAAGTGAGATAGAAGAAAATAGGTGACTTCGACTCCAAGAGCTCACCCTATCTCGGGATATCAACACAGCACGAACGTTGATCAACGGCGACAACTGGTACTCAGATCTACACCAAAAAGCTACAGAAGTGTAGTATGAGTACCAAAACCATGGGTACTCAGTAGTCATCATCGGGCAACTAAGCTAAATCATGATATAAGAATGATAGAATGCAAGATAACATAACTAAGTCCAGGTCAGGAAATGAACTTAAAATATCTCCAACATCGCTCTATATAAATAAATAGATAACCAGAATATTATTATAAGATAACACAAAGCATCAACACATGAAATTGTAACTACAAAATTGGTGCCCATACACCAATTAGTGCAGAAAATTAAATAACCCATCGCAAGCCTATAAGCCTTGAAGGTACAAACAAGATAGCATATCCCTCTACCGTCATTATCAACTCTCATAAAAACATTAGAATTTATCCAAGTCATGCCACACTATAACCATCAAATATCCAAATTTTTCCTTTTCCAATTAGTCAACACTTATCAACTAATCATCATGTAACACTAATCCTCATGTAGAAATAAATCATATTTTAGTATCTAAACAACACTTATTAATTTATCTTCATATAATGGTTTATCTTTGCTTATTAACTAGTCATTATTTACCAATTAACCAACGTTTGACAACTATCCAATATTTATCAACTAATTATTATATCACTAGAATCTATTTATATCATACTACATTATAACTATTTCCTCATTTTCAACTTAGCTAGATTGTAAATATCACACCTCAATGTCATTATATTATAATAAGTATATCATTATGGTATAAAACATATAGTTGTACTCAAATAAGTATGGATATTTAATAATATCCTCATAAATATCATTATAATGATCTTCTGGTCTTGTCGGGCACATAGATATATATGTATATATGTGTGTGTGTGTATATATGTATGTATCATAATCATCCTCCGATCTTGCCGGGTATATATCATCATAATTATCCTCCGACCTTGCAGATCATATACACATCATCATACTTATCCTTCGGCCTTGCCGAGTATATATCAACATAATTATCCTCTGGCCTTGTCCGGTATATATCACATCATAAATGTTATTATCAATATCATTAATATCATAGCCATCCTTCAAATTTCTACCGAGTATAAATAATCAATGTCATCATCAGTACTGCCAATAGCATAATCATTAGAGTGTTTAATAGTATAACTATTAACTTCGTATATTAACATGATCGATGATCGTAATTAAAATCATGAGTTCTAGCATAACCAATATGATGATTGCCAATATAGTAAATAAGCACAATCTTTGGCATAGTTAATAGCATAATCGCTAATATAATCAATAAGCATGCCTTTTAGCATAATTCAAAACATATCAATGTGCATTATCAAACATAGGCAATAATTTATCACTAGCCTAATTAAGGGATTATCATTAGCATAATAGATAACTTATCATTAGCTTGGTCAATATCTAATCCATGGCATAACTATTGCTTATTCATAGAATAATCAATGGCTTAATCACCAATGTAGTCAATAAGCATAGCCTCTAGCATGAACAAAAGCATAAATGCTAATTTATTGATGAGCATGATTACTAGTATAGTTAATAGCTCATTCGTTGGCTTAATCAATAGTATAATTTATGGCTTAGCCAATTTGATAATCAAGAGCTTATTCAATAATATATTCGATAGCCCAAACAATAGCATATTCAATAGCTCATCCTAAGCTTAACCGATAATTTTTTTATAGCCTAATCATTAAGCATTACATTCAACTTCATCCATCATAATCAACAAATACCAAGGCATCTAAATATCATTGAAAAAACCATCTCCCTAGATGTACACAAGCGTATCAAAGAATCTTCAATAACTATCACAAGTCTTGGCCTAAGGTAGGTCGAAGAGTCTACTTCTAAAGCCACAAAATCATTTATCAAGCAATAAATAGCCCAAACTAGGCTAAGGTATATAAAATCCATTTTTAGGTGTTAAACAAGCCACAACTAGTACTACGATAGCAAGTCCTCCTAATATAGAGCAACTAAGTTAATTTCATCTAAGGTATGGCAACTTGTGTAAGTTTCATCCTAAATTCTAGTAATTAAGGAAATCTCCTCATTATTATAGTAACTAAAGCGTTTCTGACCTAAGCATAAGCCCATAAGTTCCACTACACATAAGTATGGCTAACTAGATAAACATGCCCAAAACGATATCCAAAATAACCTAAATGATCCAACTACTCCTAATTATCTCAATTTATCACACCAATACTTAAAACCCATCACAAATGTAACACAATATCATAAACATACTATGAAGTAGTTCAATCTAACAAGGGGTAAAACCTAGCCTACCTGGATGTCGTAGAAAGCTCATATAATATGCTAAATCACTATTTTTCCCTTCTGAGAAGCTTTAGCCAGATCCCAAGCTATCAAAATCACATATACTCATCAATACGAGAATAATAATACCCATATTGCATTATTGTTCTTTGTTTCTAAAAATCATATTAAAATTTCATGTGGGTCCCATTTACGAAAATTCACATTTCTGAAGCCAACCAACGTTTCCAGACGCTCAAGGAATCATTACCCTAAAAATGGGTGGAATCCCCTAATTTGGGGCTAAAATCAAGACCCCGAGATTTTTGGATTTTCTGGTCAAGAAATGGAAAAATCAACCATGAATCTTGAGGAATCTTACCTCAAATTCAAAGGACAATCAAGAAATTAGCGTTAAACAAGCTTTTTAACTAACTCACAAGCTTGAATCCCTAGTTATCTCACTATTTATGGTTTAGCTATGAAGAAAATGAGTGAAAAATGGACAAAACAAGCAAAAATAAAGTATTTATACCCATATCAAATTCTCAAAAGTTGTTATCACGACTCAACAATCGCTATTGCGATACAGGGCCTCAGACTTAAAAGTCGTGATCATGACATTTACCACCGCAATCGCGGTTCTTGCCGATTGGTAAGGGAGTCGTGTTCACGACTTGAAGTATCATGATTGTGACACTTACTGGTGCTTTCAGATCATGATCGTGATCCAAGGCCTGCGATTGCGAGTGCACCTGATCACAACTAAGACACTCGGAATCCCGTATATGCAAATGATCTATGTAACCATACAAAATTCGACGTTCTAGACTTAATGGCATAGTTAAAATTTCTATTTGAGGTCGTTTCAATGAAATGTGGGTCCCACACCTAATTTCCAATTTCTTAACTTTCTGACAATAGGTTGAAATCAGCCCGGGCGCCTCGGGACCCAAACCACCACAGCTTTTGGAATAATTAGAATTTTTATTCGAGGCCGTTTGATTAAATTTTTTACCCGATGGTCATTTTGAACCAACGAAAACTTCAAAACAGTGAATTAGCTCTAAAACCCAAACGAACAACTGGTAATCAAACTATCAGTTTAAGCCAAGTCATAAGTGACTTGAGGATACTATAAAGAAGCTTTAATAATGAAAGTGGAAATATGGAAAATGACATAAAGGGTCATTATATTAATCCTTGAATTAGTTATTCCTTATTCCTTGCACCAAACGATCCCTAAAAGTAATAAACTTAGCTCAGATAGGGTTATCACACAAGGTAAAAATCCTCATAAAATTTGGCAACTCCAAAAGAAATGAGCTAGATAATTTTCTGGAGTTCGATCGTGCTATTTGCAAGGGTTATCTGGTCGTCTATCGGGACCTACATCTTGAATGAAACACCAATAGGCTTAGGGTTTTGGTATAAAATAAAGTACCGAGTATGTAAGGCAAACTGAAAAGCTGAACTGAATTTGAATTACAAAAGTTAAAGAAAATAAGATAGGTGGATAAATATAACTCTAATGTACTTACCTTTCTTGAAGTAAAATATATTATAAACTAAGCAAAACAATAATCTAGTCTAGCCCTCATAAGACTAGCAGGTATAAAAAATAATAAATCAACATACTTGAACCCTCTATAAGCTTGTAGATTACACTGCAACCTAACTAGCCCTATTGCTCCCAACTGAACCTTGTGAGTCTCCTAGTCGTCAGATCTGGCAGTCTTGTCTAGCTTGTAGGCTCTCTATATCTATCTAGCATGTATTCTCTGTGTTGTTTAACCCATAGACTCTATATCTATCTAGCTTGTAGGTCTCTGTATCTGTCTATCTTGTAGGCTCTAAGTAACCGTCTAGCCTGTAGGCTTTGAATAACTTTCTTGAACATGGGGTCTATATCTAGGACGGAGTGGAAGCCTCGACCCGAGCGGAAGTGCGATGCGTCTGGAAACTCGAGATCGTAAATGGATTCGAGTACCATTCTGATCGCCTCTTTCATGATCCTTTCTATAGGTAGAACTACTGTGAGCGGTCTAAACTTCGACCCTTATTTCTTTCTTCATATTGTAAAGGGGAGCAAAGCCCGTTTGTTGTCTAGCCCATATGCTCTATTTTTGCCTAGCTCGTAGGCTCTGAATGACTTCTTAGCGAAAATTCTCTTGAGTAACTACTAATTAGCTCGAAGGCTCTGAATAACTAGCTAGTCTGAATGCTTTGAATAACTAGCTAGCCGAAGGCTTTAAGTAGCTCAATCATACCAAGGCTCGTTTAAATAGTATTAGCCAATACAATCTCATAGGCGATAAACTGATAAATAACATGGCTAAAAGTATGGACAACAACCATATGATATATGCGACCTATAAGCAATTTTAAATCATGTCGATAGCTTTGTCACTAATAATAGAATAAGAGTTTTGGCATGTTGTGATTTACTCAAGTAGCCAACATGAAGAACTATGGCTACAAGTTATTCATCGTTAGTAAGCTACACATATCACACTACAGGCTACAAAGGAACATACAAAGAAGAATAATGACCTTAACATACCTTTTCTGTTTAATGTTTGTTGGCATAGCTTAAAGCTCTACCATACTATCCCAATCGCATGGATGCATATCAATGATTTTTGCAAGTAACGTGACTTGGTCAATCGATTAGGCGGTAAGGTCACACTCATGACTAGACAAATTCAAAGCATAAAATGAAGCCAATAACAACAATAAACAATATCTAAATTCAAAAACAATATGCTAATGGCATCTCAAAGGAGTGACGGCTCTCAAGGCACTATTTCGATGCATACTTCATGACGTCTTGATCGACAACTTCCGTACGTGAATTGAAAAGTGGCACACCAATACCCCATCCTTACCTCCTTAAATACAATATTTTAGCATAACTAACAAAACTCTCAAAGCCATGGCTTCCTATAGCTCAATAAATAACAAGAACCAATATGGTATCTTAAGAATATTGAGGGGGTCATTAAAGGGAGAACTTTCTGCTTAAAAATGATTCCAATACCAATTCTAATAATTTTCCATGTCAACTTTCTACTGAACCAATGTAGAAATCCAATGAACCAAAAGAACTAGAAGTGCTAGGAAAATTTGACAAATGATATGAAGTTTGCTTTAGAATACTATTCAAGGTCAAGGTAGCTATAACCCATATAAGATGATTATTCTCTCACTAAAAAAACTTGAAAAACTGCCACAACCTCAACACACACCTGAAACTGCCTCAATACCCATAAAGATATGCTACAAAGTTGATGGCACAAACTATACCAAAATGATGAGCTCACAACATAGAACAACTTTTGTTAAACTTTTGAGTTGAAAGCATCAATCCATGGAGAATTAAGGTGATTTCTCTCTGTTTTTTTGGGTTTTAGTTGAATTTTATAGAATTAAAGCAAAGAGTGTGCGGTGTTTTATAAAACATCATGACCTAGGGGGCTGCTCTATGTGCATGCTTGCATGGTCGTGCAAGAATCTAAATCTCTCTAATCTGAAGTTGTGTGAATAAAGCAGTTAGTAAGCTGGAAACTAACTCATATACCTTCAGTTTGGTTGGTAAAAGGCCCTCTAACACTTTATCTAATGGGAGAAAAGCTTCGAGACATTTGACCCAAAGTTTCATAGAATTTATTAAAGATTTTTATGATAACTTTTGCCGACTTTTATTTCGCAACTTGCTTGACTTCAAAACTTAACATATGGCCATTGTCTGATTAGAATACCTCATAACAAGTCCATCTTAACATATTAAAGCACTATTAATCTTATATAGAAAGCATGAGTCAATTTAAGTGTTCAAATTGGCGGGTATTACATCCTTCCCCCTTTAAGAATATTTGTCCTCGAATGAAAATTAGATTCATATGGCTAAGTCCTCAATAGTTTTTAGAATATTTGTCCTCGAATGAAAATTAGACCCACATGGCTAAGTCCTCAAGAGTTTTTAGAATTTGGGAGAGTCTCCTCTGTAAATTGGAAAATTTAGAAACTTGAAATACAAAAAAGTCTAGTCCTCACAGGGCTAAGCTAATATACCACAACTCATTAAACATGTCGTAACTGCTAGAAAGAAAAATATACCTTATAAGGTAACACAAAGGCTATCAAAATTGACTTGTTAAAGAAAATAGTTTAACAAGATACAAAAAAAATACTCCAAACCTAATATTTAAGAGGGTCGGTCATGTTACTTCTTTCACACCCTGTCACTTAGCTAAAATTCGATCTATGTGCCGCTCCAGATAATATGATCTATATTTCACACTAGGCAGGGGGTTTCTAATTATTCTATTAACCACTTGCAACTTACAAGGGAAATTTAATTTGCTCTGCCTCCTCGTGCAGGTTTCTAGAAATGTAAATAACATACAAATAGTCATATCACAAAAGGTTCATTTAATTTAACCATACAAGCATAAAACAATGTATATAAGCACTCATTAACGAGGTACCTTCTTACCTTTTAATCAGATATGTAAGCCTCAAGTCATCTGAAGTATACACGATTAAGTTGTTAGAATGTACAAGCACATATGCAATCAAGCCATGAATTTTATGTAGCATACGTACTCATGAACTCCAAAACTAGTGGCAAGTATGTTTATAGGTCGTAATCTAAACTTATGATAACCCATATGCATATGACTTCAGACATGCACCTTTATGGCAAAGTATTCTATAGAATAGATAATCTTGGAGTTATATATCCTATAGCATGCAAGATTCTTTTTTATAACGTACAACATACAAATAAGTTCTTTGCGGAGCATATATCTTATCAACAAGGATACATTTAGCACGTTCATTGTTAGCAGGCAATCTGAAATGAAATTAGCACATAAATAGTTGGTTAATAACATATATAGGCAGACCTTGTTTAACAAAAAAGCAGGCTTTTGCAACTTGTAGCTAGAGTGATAACTTATACACAAATATTCAATACACAACTTTCCCTTTTATAGCTAACAAAGGAACTTAGGTAGATCAGAAAATGAAAATATTCCCTAGGTAAACTAAGCAAGGTCCATTATTATAGCTCGTTTTGCTTTTTGGTACACTTGATGTTGGGTGTATTTATGCATTGTAATATTACTATTCTAGCTTATTTAGCCTTATTTTGAGTGTAACTTAAGAGCTTAATGTGTTAATATTTATAGAAATAAACATTTAAGTGTCCAAGGACATGATTACAATGTTCAATGTGTTTTCCAAACAAGTTTGTACTTAATTGAGTCATTTAGAGTTCAATCGAGAAACTAGTTTTACTAGCTTGAGCTAGGTGTGTGTCTAGTTGGTTTCCTTGGATTCTATTGTGTTTAAAGGGTTCCATATGTTTTAATAGTTTAATTATATGTGGAACAACTTGTTGGAAATGGACAAGGTTCAATTGGATTAAATCTAGAGTCGGAACAATAAGTGAAGGTCATTGGGAATTAACCTTGTCTTAGCTTGTGTTTTTTATTCGTCGTTGAGGATATTGTGTTGTTATGATCTCTAATTCGTGGTACATGATTATGTAGGAAGCTTTGTCAGATGAATACGATTATATAATGATGATATAAAGTCTATACATCCATGAAAAATATACCACGATACAAGAGATGAAAGATGGGACGATAAAGACTTCACTAAAATTTTGAACTCAACTTCCAGTGTGTGCGTACGATGAGCGTGTGACACCTGCTCCAATTCAGTGCTCTGCTCCAATTCAGTGCTCTTGTGCCTTAGAAAATATTATGAGATCAACTTCTAGTGGCTGCCAGAGATAAGGATGCATCGCATGGTCCATTACTGTGCAGTATAGCGTGCGTCGCATGCTTCATTGCCGTGCTCTAAGGGATGAGTCGCATGCTCTACTTACATGCTCAATTGCACGCTATTTCACGCTCCTATTTTATAATATTTTCCCCACATTTTTAGGCAGCTTAGGAATATGGGAATCTTTACATCTTTTAATCCCAATAGGAGTAGGAATAAAGTATTATATATACACACTTCCACACATTATTAAGGGGACGTTGGAGAATCTTTGGGACACCTGTAGCGGTGGTGACGGTTTGAAAAAAAAAGGAGTCTGCTGCACTTTTTTTATTAGGTTTTGAATTATTTATTTAGCTTTTAATTATATCATAATATGTATTTAATTATTTGAATTATAATTATGAGTATTATCGGCTAAAATCTCTTTTCTGAGGTTAAAGTCAAGAACATAAGTAATATTGTTTTGGATTAATTTCGTTTAATTCGCTTATCATATTTGGTTGTTTGTTTATTCTTATTTTAATTATTTTATGGATTAAGCACCCTTAAAATACATATATTGTCAACCTTTTGATCTCGGGAGAGGGAATAGTGAGATAGAACATGGGAATAAACAAAGCAAGATTTTTATTCTTTTATAAAATAAGGAATTCAAATTAGTGTCTAGGACATGGATGTACTTAGATGCCTTACTTGATTCAAACGTAGGAGGATAGCATTACAAATACTTAATTGGATTATTGCATTCCCGCTCAACAATGTAGTTGTAATATCCATATTAAGTAATAGATTAGAGGTCGGGAGACCATGATCATGCAATTAACCCTACGTATCAACAACCAAGATAAGTAAGTCAATGAATGAAGTTCAATAATGTAGTTGTAACGCCCCAAAATTCCATTTTGAGACGCCACATGGTGCTTAGGGCTACACGTAGCCCAAAGCTAACCCTCAGAGCCAGACACTACCTCAAGGAATTTAATTCAACAATAGTCATGCACAACAAAGAGATATACCACATCGGGTTCAAGAGAAATACTGGAGAATACTAGACTGTACAACCAAAATATATTGAATATTTGTACACACCAACCCTCTAGTTTGACAAAGCCTCTATACATCAAAATCAAGGAACCATTGAGACAAACCCTCAACTGACTCAAACAGTACTGAAAGCCATAACAACAAAATGATATCACCAAAATATAGACACGGTCCTTGAACCATAAGGACTCACCACTGAGGGAACGTAGCTAAGGAATGCGGTTGCAGCTGAGTACCTGAACCTATATTATGAGAAAATATAGCCCATACAATAATATATGGGTCAGCACTTTGGAATGTATTGAGTATGTAGGGGTGCATGCAACAATGTAAATATCATAATCAATTTCATGAAAATATGCATATGTGCAATGATGGCTCACTTGGCTTGAGTTAGATTGAAACATACCTTTCATGATCTCATAGTAAATAAATCATATGATGAAAACCTCATAAATCATCATAAACAACTCAACTTTTCAACTCACGACTTGAAGTGACTTGGTAATTCAAGAAACTCAACTCTTATGGACATGAGAGGTTCTTATAACAGACATAAACCATGTGAGCTACATGGATTTCAACGTTTTGCCCTCCTAAGGAGAGAACCCCACATTGGCGGGAGCATCATACTCTTTTCAGGGAGTACAACCTAAATTTAGTGATACCCACAAATATCAATATCAATCCTATAGTGGCATGTAGTTTCGGGGCAAATACCACATTTCTCGCACGGTGCTAAATACTACTCCCAGACACAAGCTCAGAACGCATTAGAAAATCCACCACAAATATCACAAGGGTCTATCATGAAGACCAAATCAAATCTCTTTCTCATTTATCAAATCATAATCAATTTGTGGATTCCTAACTCGTCTCAAATCAAATTAATCTTTCTCTATATCAAAATGTATCAATTCATTAAATCATGACAACATCAATAACTTTGAGGAAATATCTAGACTCATTGTGACAACTTAATCTCATGAATCAATATACTCAATAATCCAATTTGTCATAAGGAAGCTTAAAGCTTGACACATATCTTGAAAGCACTTGAAATATCAACTCATAATATAAATATGAAATTCACAATATTAAATATCAAGTCATAACTTGAGAATTGTAAAATAATCATGTATAACAAAGCTTGAATAATTTATATTCTCACACTCTCATGATAAAGTAATTTCGGTATAAATCCACTTGCAAAATTATGTAAATCCATAATAGAAATCAAAGCTTTGGGCACAAGAACCAAAAGATTACTCTTGTTCAAAATTCCACATACCTTAATCTTTGAAATTGGATGAATTCTAGTACTTGAGACTCTATCCGCACTTGTAATACATGATTCTTGAAACCCACACTATGAGGAATTTGATTCTTAAAGAAATCTTGAAGATTTATGGATGATTTTTGAAAGATTAAATTTTCTTGAATGAAACCCTAAATATATCTTCTTGAGAGAATCGGAAGAGAGAATGAAGAAATTAGGGTTTGGATAGGGATTCTCATATATATAGAGACCTCCAAAATATGGGAAAAGACCAAAATACCCTTGCAAAAACATCATTAAATTGCTGAAAAAAATAGCTAACGACATTCATGACAATTCATCAGACTTATGACAAGTTGTCACGAAATGGCGTCACAAAAAGGTGGATTTTATGATTTTTGGCCTAAGGTTGACGACATTTTGTGACAAGACGTCAGGCTTGTGACAAGTCGTCACAAAATGTCGTCACGAAATTTCCAGGCTGATATGCTAGAGTAAAAATGGGCATAACGCTTTGCTCCGATGTCGGATTTTGGCGAAATTGATATCGTTAGAAAGATAATTAAATTATCTATCTTTTGGTAGGTCATGATTGTAATAATCCGTAGTATAACGAGAGATATACTCATTTTAAGTTGAATATAGCAATATTCTTCCCAAGAATTTAATTGATAAGGAATGTTTTGATTCACCTAATTGCTAGGACATCTTTGAGGCCTTAATACACATCACCCTTGGTCAGAAAATATCCAAAGCACTATAATTTATTTCTCATAAGCTTGAGTCATGGCTGCACTATTGGTTAGAGTCTCGGGGTATTACAGTAGTATGATTGTTCGAAGTGCTTTAACCTTGGGTCTCTATCCATTGATTGTCCAAAGTCATTACTTTTCCGCATTAATTTAGTTTATTTTTAGTTTTCAATTTCGAAACTTTATTGTTTACCTTTTCTTAATCGTTAAACTAAAATTGGATAATTGGCGAAACCAAGTCTCTGTGGGATCGATATTCGGCTTTCTTGAAGGGTACTTTACTACTTGGTAGACCACGTACACTTGAGTGTGTGCTTGGGCGCTGTCAACAATTAATTTACCTAACCAATTTTCTCTAGTTGGCTCTTAAATCTAGAAGGGTATACTCTATAATTATTTACTACCCCCAACTTTGCGTTAAAAGTGTATTGTCCCCTAGGAATATGACCAACACGTGATTAACGTCTTTGTTGAAATACACTAAAAGGATTGAGGATCACATACAGGGTTCCAACATAGAGGAAGTACTTTTCTTGTAGGATGGCCGTATCTAAGACTTATGGTAGAACACTTGGGGGACTCAAAAATCAATAAGAAACTTTAAATACCTTCTAAAATTGAATGGCACTGCTTTTCCTTATATATCGTTAATTAATGGAACAAACATACCTTAGTTACTAGATAAGTTATGAAGTTGTGCTTCAATGCAGCTACCACTGCCACATCAAGGAGAAACTCAAGACTGAATATATAATATGAACTCATTCCTAATGACAACATAACAACACTTATGTTCTTAGCATTATGGAGCTAGTTCTTGTAGTACCCCCCTTATGACTTTAGGGGTTGTAAGATCTTATTCACTTCAAAAAATTATGCTCGCAATTAATAAAAATATTGATCATTTTTAGCCACTTAAATACAAAAAGCTATACATATAAGCTATTAAACTGTGTTCCATCATATAATCAAATTTATTTCTACCACCAATTTCCCCAATCTTTTGTGAGGAATATTGCCGCAAAGTTTGTGTCAAGAGAAACATGTATCAGTATATTAATACTTTATAAAACATGTGGTAGGTAAGAAAGCTTTGCATACAATGAATGACATGTACTTCAGGTATCATATAACATGTAAACTATATACATGGGCTATGTAGTATAGATAATTTTCCAAATCTATGATCTATTAAGGCCACTTAACAGATATACCAATAACTTAGGAGAATCGTGCATACATATCCTGTTGGAACGTAAGGGGGTTGCACCACACTATGAGGGACCAGGTTAATTAAAGCCTGTCATAGGCAATAAATCAGTAAAGAAATGAGAAACTAAAACCTTGCAGGAAAATAATAAACATAATGATTTAATGTGGAAACCTACTTTCTCAAAAGAGGAAAAACCACGGCTTGCCCTCACAAGTGCTCAACAATCCACTATAATCAACCTCTTAATTATATACTTTATTTGAACCTAACTCTAAGCTCCATCTGCTTGCAATAACTCTACTACAAGCCTACCTTGACAACTCTTCCAAGAACTCATTTTAATATTGATTAACTCTAACCAATATCTGACTCTGGTAACTCTACCTAAGCACTCTCAAGAACAAAAATAATGCATTACTTTTATAACATGAGTAATTCAATTACAGACCATGAATTAACTTAAGAACACTCACTCTTTCAGTACATATAGAAATTAAGAACTTGAGTAATGTTGCAAAGTTGAGTTTTTGCCTCTTTCACTCTTGAATAATCAGATTGTAAAAATGCACCAATTGAGAAACATTCTTTTCCTTTTATAGTGAAATAATAATTATGGTAGAAATCTAATTGGGTCAAGTGTGCTGATGGGTACATGCTCACCTGCGCAGTTTATTACACTAGATGACAAAACTACGTAGGACAGTGACAGTTGTACTGGATTCATGAAGACCCAGGGACTTGGTCCCTTGTTATCAACTGCACACCATGAAAATAAAATATAGCAATTTGAACCCTTGTCATCAGTTACTCACTATCAAAACAAGATAGATCAATTCAAAGATCCAAGGACCTGGTCTCTTATTATCAGTTGATCATCATCAAAACAAGATATAACAATTTCACCTTTTTTGATGATGATAAAACAACAAACTTGACCATAGAACTTGGAGCATCAAATTTATTCATATTAATCTGTTAGAGTAATTACCAAAACTGTCAGTGAATGTTACCATTCCCTCTATCATTTTGCACAATGCTTCTCCTTATCAATATGTCATACAACTTAGGGACCTGGTCCCTTCTTGTTAATGACTTCAAAAACTAAACACATTCACTATGTTTCAATATTCCCCCTGTCAATATACCTGTACTCAAAATGTTCCTTCTATCACATCCATCATACTCCCCTATCAATCTACCTTTATGCTTTATAATCATATTTTCCCCAGTCAATAGGCCATTCAACATATATGCTTGCATCTATTTTAACATATTTGCATACCTGATACCTGGTCCCTAACACATAATGCGCGTACAGACCAACCCCTGGTCCCTACCACATGAATTTATTATTCCCCCTTTTGTTATCATTGAAAAGTTATAATAGTAAACTAAAAGTAAAATAAGCATAGTAGTTAACTCATGGCGACTGGGGCAACACTATCATGAAAACCAATTTTAAAGATAAACAAGAGACATGTGAAACATACAAACAAGAATTCATTCATTGTTAAGGGAGATCAACACCATTAAAATATACCAAAAAACATAAAAAAAATTGTCTTTAAAAACAATAATAGAAACAGGGATTGGAAATAAACATAGGGATGACAAATTGTAACATGATGATAGGATTCAGGTAAGGGGGGCATAAGGGAAAAGGACTTAAGCAGAAATCCATTCTAGAATTCTCTACAACATAAGCATTCAGTAGCTACTTAGTGAGGTCTTTAATTTCAACATTCAACCCTTAAACTTCTATAGTGAGTTCTGGAACCTTGGTCTAGAGCTTTGCATTTTCTGCTGTAAGTTCCTCAATAGAACGAGGTCCCTCTGAGGATAACTTCTAATTTGTATCTTGAATCGCACCATCTCAGCGTCCTTTCTAGCTAACTTAATCATTATCTCCTCCATTTATTGACTTAGATTTTCCTAAGTAGCCAATAACTCTGAAACTTGGGACACAGTTCCCACTTTCCTTCAATGCATTCATTCTCCACCAATGTCGTAAGACTAAACACTTGTTTGATAATCTAGAAGTCCCTTTAGTCCAAACCGTTCTAAAGTAGTCAAAAACCTTATTCAAGAAGCACCCATAAGGCATCTTATATTTTCTTTCCTTCTCATGGATGACCTTATGTATGTGCTCCAATATTAGAGCATGCAGACTTATTAACTTAAATTTACTCAAACACTCAATCAGGAACAAGTCGACAATATAGTCAATGGTTTTTTCCCTAACGTGGACAAAAAGAATTTGTTCAGAAATTCAAACACTAATTGAAACTCACTTGTGAGAAATTTCTTTCTCACACCAGCTATTGATGTCCCTCCTACCTTTGATGTGTCAATCATGAACTCAGTTGAGGCTTGTTGTTTGACAACAGTCCTCACACCAATAATAGGCATATCCATAATCCTTTTCAGTGCCTCTTCATCCAGCTTTATCTCTTTTTGTTGCACCTGGGTAGTCAATCCCAATCCCTCATCTGAGAAGTCCATTGTATAATAGAATTCTCTTACTTTCTCTTTAAAACCCATGGGAGCTGGTTCCTCTAAGAGATGTAACCATCCTTGGTGCTTGACATATTCCACCATACCAGATTTCTCATAAATCCTGGAATTAAACATTATACCAAATAAAATTTTTTAGGTTTATAAAATCACATTTCTTGTTTCTCTAGAAGCTGACTTCTTTTCTTTCTCCCTTTTTCTTCTTTTGGAGTCAATACTTGTTTTTTCTTCAACAACTTTTCTCTTCTTGGGACCAGGTCCCTGAAAAAATTTCTTCCTTTTAACCACAATGTGTTTCTTCTTGCTTCCTGCAGGGCTACCTGACTTTGAACTAGAGGACCTGATCCTCCCCTCAACATAAATTTGTTTTCTTATTTTCTTAGTTGCAATAATAATATCAGGATTAATGTCCTCACCTTCTCCAACCTCTAAAACTTTAACATTCTTCTCTCCTCTACTATAGCAACTTTCTTAAGTTTTCTTCTCGTAATGGTCGAAGACTTGGTTGCCTTTATTGCATATACTAACAGCTTCTTTTCAGATCCCCTAGTAGAATAGAATCTAGCAACTTTTACACCAGAATCAATTTTTTTCTCCTTGCCTTTACTGCCTCTTTGTTTTTTCATAGGCCACGTCAAAGGTGGTTCATCGTCATCCTCCTCATTTAGAGGAAGCATAATTTCTCCATCCTTTGACACATTATACTTTTCTCCTACTGTTTCCTTTTCTGCATTAATAGAGCTTTCCTTGGGATCATATGTAAGCAGAAGCAAATTTTCAGCTACCCAATTTTCACTCCTAGAAAGATCAGACCTCTTTACTGGTATTTCTTCATCACATAGTTGGGCAAAGATAGGATATAAATCATAGGTAGTAGGAGAGCTAGGTACTTGTGGGATTTTTTAGATTTTTATTTTTCTGGTTCTTCATAAAAAAATAGGAATTTAAGAGTTTTCAGGTAATTTTGGTTCTTTTAAGGAAGGAGAAACTTTGGATTAAGATATTTCTTGTTTAATTTGTGAACCATAACCTAGATTTAGATCCTCTATTATGGTAGACTCAACAAAAAATTCAATACTTGAGGAAGCTTCAACGGGAACAGACTCAGTTGGGTGTTCTGGTATTTTTGGAGAGGACTCAGTGGGTAGAGTTAACACGGGTTCTTGTTGAGTACTTAAGGTGACTTCTTCTATGGTTTTTTGTGTTAATAGATCAGAGATTTTGATATAGCGATTTTCAGACTGATTTTTTGGGACTTTAACAACTTCTGGCTCTTTAATGAGAGTTAAAAAAGTAGGAATATTTGCTATTTTGAATTTTTTTAAGAGAGAAAGAACAAGACCAGTTCAGTTTAGATATGAGAATGATTGAGGAGGATGATCTAAGTTAATTAAGAGGAGAATGAAATAAAAAGGATTTGGTTTTGTGATTTAGGGAGGTGACCATTTGACATTTTAAATATGCACTTTTTAATTGACACGTCTAACTATAATAGGTACGACTCTTCACATTGGATGTGAATTGATAGCTTTTGTTCAGATAAAAAAAGACAGTGGCTTTTAAGATAGAATTTTATGATTCTTGAAGAACATTATTTTGGTACTATCTTGAGAGATGGGACCAGGTCTCTCTCTTTATTGAGTGAATTATTCATTTGTGTTTGCCTCAACTGTTTTCCTCCAAAATTGTTCTCATGGGTGTGTACCTGCAAATGAATAGTACTGAGCTAGATCAATATGCACCTAATTTACCAAGGATACATGTCTCCTGATTATAGCCAATTTTAGGGAGAAAAACTGATTTATTTAGTAGACCAGGTTAATTTGATCAATCCCAGTCTCAACTTGTTTATTTCAATACACCATTTTATTCCAAAAATTGTTCTGAAAATAGGTCTGGGGACCAGGCCACAGATTTAAAATCCTTTAAATTACCAAGGTTCCTTTTGCATTGCATTGAACTAGTCAACATCTCTCACAACCTCTTTCATATTTTTGAGCCTATTTTGGGACAGGAATGCTGAGAAAACCATGAAATTTCTGACTTAAGCTCTTGTTTGGACTCCAGTGTCTAAAGGTGAAGTTAGAATGTCAAAGGGGTCATAAGACCTGTGCCTCCAGTTTGACATTCTGAGATGAGTTTCACCGGGACCAGGTCCCTAAATATTTTAACTAGACCCTTCTTGTTGTTCTTCTACTGGAGTTGGGTTCTATAACTGAGATCCTGGATCACCATCACTCTCATTATTCTTATCTACATCATTTACCTCTTGACCATCATTTTTAGAAATATCATCCCTTTTGAATAGGGGTGAGTTCTTCAAATTCTGAATCTTCATCATCACCTGGATTCACCATATTTCTAGACTCATCAAAGATCACATGTACACATTCTTCAACACATAAAGCTTGTTTTTGTTAAAAACTCTATATGCTTGGCTTGATGAGGTGTAGCCCACAAGTACAACTTCATTTGAGTTTGCTAGGAAAAAATAACCAAAGCCTCATATATTTCATCCTTGGTTCTCATAAACATTTTCCAGATGAACCTGGAGAAGTCATCTATAATGAAAAACACATACTTCTTTTCTCCTCTACTTTGGACTTATTGTATGAAAATTTCAGCTTTGGCATCCAACGGACCAAGTCCTTTGAAATCAACTTGTTCATCAAGAAGGAACTTACATGTCCCATAAATTATCATCTTTACTTTCTTGATCATGTGATTTTCCAAACTTTCCAACACCAAGGTTTAACCCTTTTTACCATTTGCACATGAGACACCTCCACCTTGAAGTGTCTTTAAAGAGAGAATACAGTCAGACCTTCTATTCATATGCTTTGAATATTTACTATCAATGAAATAGTTCTGGCTACAATCCCTTTCTCCCACCTACAAACAAGTTCATTTGTTAGATTTGGGAACCCACTTGAGTTTGAGTTCCCATTAGAAAGACAAGAGTGTGATCAAATCTTTCTTTTCCCATCTAGGTAATGAGAGCTTCTTGATATTCTTCAAATATTTGGAACCCTTAGGGTAGGTGTTAACTTGCTTTATATATCTAACTTTGTTCATTCTAGATCTAAACCATCTTTGACAATTTTTCTTTGTGTGACCATTATTCCCACAATGAGTGCATAGAGGCTTACGGACCTTGTTTCCAATACCATGAATAACTTTCCCCTAAGACCCAAGTGATTAGGTTTGACACTGATATCCAATCCATATACCATTATTGACACTCTGACCAGTTAAATTGGAAAAGTTCTAAGATAATATGATCCATTGTAGAGATTTGTTGAGTTCTTCTCTTATACAGACCGGGTCCCTTTTTAATTCTTCATTCTTATGGAAGTCAGTCATAAGTTTCTTTTGAGAATCCCTCAATTTTTTTCAAGCTCAATCTAAATCCTTGAAGCTTCTTTCTTCCCTTTTCATCAGTATCATTTACTTTCTCTAGTTGACTCATCAAACTCAGAATTTAAAATTTCAACTTGGCGACATGTTCCTCAGTTTCAGAAATTTAAAGAGTTACAAAAATTATTCAAGCTCCCAATTCTCTACTTTATCTTATAGAGCATTTTTTTTCTTTATCATCGGTATCATTTACTTTCTCCTATTAGTCACAAGACTAAGATTTTCAAATTTCAACTTAGTAGCCAATTCCTTAATTTCAGATATCTAAAGAGTTAAAGCAATTAATTCAAGATCCTGATTCTATACCTTCTCTTCTAGAATATTTTTTCAATAGTCAGTTCACAAATAGAATCAATCAACACATTAGCAAGCTGTTTATCTTCTAGCAGAGTAGTTTTCTAAGTTTTCTTTAATATCAAAAAGGGTAACCTCATTGTTTTTCTTTATATTCAGCATTTTTCATGAGAGAAAACAAGGAATCAAAAGTTACTTTGTCATACTCCATTGCCAGCATGGAAACATCTTCATGATTTCCATCTTTCTTAGATTCACTAGAAGAAGCCCCTCAGAAAACTAAGGCCTGTTTAACTACAAAATTAGTTATAGCCTTTATTCTTGATTTTACAAGGACCATGTCCCTGTTCTTTCCTTTGTCACTTCCAGTCTGATATATTCCTAGTAATCTATTTTGTGAATTGGACAGTCCTTAATAAAATGCTCAGGACTTCCATATTTGTGACAAACATCAACAGTGCCTCCCTTTTTGCTACTGCTTTCTTTTCTTTAAAACTAACCACTTTTCTTCATATCTCTATAACAGTGCCCAAGCGCATATGTAAGTGTACATGGTCTTATCAAGTAGTAAAGTGTCCTTTAAGAAGCCAAGTATTGATCCCACAGAGACTTGATTTAGCAATGATTCAATTTTAGTTCACAATCTAGATTTATTTAGTGCGAGAGTAACCAAAATAGATTTTGTAGTTTGTAATTGCAAATAAAAGTAAAAAATGCAGAAATTAAAGTCCTTGAACAATCAATAAGAGAAAACCCAGGGTTAAAGCACCTTGAACAATCATACCACGTATTGAACTTCATTCGTTAACTTGCTTATTGTGGTTGTTGATTCGTAGGGTTAATTGCATGATTATGGTTTCCCAACCTCTAATCCTTTACCTAAGTTGAACCTTACAACTACATCATTGAACAGGAATATAATGATCTAATAAGGTTATTTAAGCTATCATCCTATATTTGAATCAATTTTGGCTCTTAAGTACATCCCTATTCTAGGCGCTAAGTTCAATTCTTTATTTCATCAAAAAATAAAAACCCAAACTTTGTTCATCTCCTTATTGTATCCCCTATTCCCTCTCCCGAGATCAAAAGGTAGACAATTGATATATTCTAAGTGTAGTGAATCCTTAAAAAAGTTAAATCAAAGATGAACACACAATCAATAATTATAAGCAAAGTTAAACAAATTCAATTCAAAACTAAAGTACTCATGTTCTTGGTTCAACCCTGAAAAATGGGCGTTTAGCCACGCATGGTCATAATCATAATCACAAGGCTATAATTAACGACTAAAAACATGGATGAACTAAATTAAAATAATAAAAACCTAATTATGAAGTTGTAACATCCCCTTTCTCTCCAAAATATGTCAAAATATATATAAAAATGTGATACAACATGTATTTATAGCATAAGAATAAGCCAAGTCCGTGTAGAAGTCGAATTAGCATGAAACTCCCAGGTGTGGAATGGAGTGTGCATCTCACCCTCTATTCCTATGGAATGAGGCATGTGTCTCACCCTATACTCCATAGGAATAGAACATGTGATGCATGCTAATCGCATGGTGCCTTTGGAAGTTGTCCTCCAAATTTTGTTTAAGTATTGGTCCTTCCTCTTTCCATCCCTTATCTTGTTGTATTTCCAATGATTTTCAGTCCTATATATCATCCATATATCATCATATTAATCTCACAAATTATCCTACAAGAATAGACCACACGAATTAGAGGTACAAATAACACTATAATTATAACGATGAATAAAAAACAAGAGCTTAGACTAGCCAAATTTCCATGATCTTCCACTCAATGTTTTGACTCTTTCCTTGACTCAATCGAAATTTATACACTTATAACAAGTTGTTCCTCATATAATAACACATTTACAACCATAGGGAACAATACAACACAATAGAATCGAACAAGATAGACTAGACAAGCACCTAGCTCATGCTATAACACTAGTTTCTCCGATTGAACTCTAATTGACTCTTTGAAGAAAAAACTTGTTAAAAAACACTTTTAACCCTTGTAAACACATGCTTTAACACTTTGATACACATTTATATAATTATCAACCCCTATAGTATAGAATCATCCTCAAAACAAGGCTAAAACGACTAGAATTGTGACCCTAAAATGCATAAAGACACCCAACATCACCACCCTACACTTAAAGCCTTGTTCGTCCTTGAAAAAATCTTAACTATAGTCATTATCAACCTAGGAGTTTCTACACTTCTACTAAATGGAAGAGACTCAAGCTAGCACTACAATGACTACATAGAATACAAGTTACTACAGTAATCATGTTATTTACACAATTGAAAGCTCATGATCACTACTCCAAAACATCCCAGACTCAAGAATTTACTCACCTAGTGGAAAAGTCATCCATATTTCTCAATCATATACTTCATACAAATCACCCACATTCATTAAACATGTGTCCCTCATAACAAGAGAGTTACCCATAATCACTCACAATTAAGCAATTCATTATATGATAGGTACAAGAATCAAATTACACTCACTCTCACAAAGAATTCAAAAGTTACACACAATGAACCATAGTATTGCCCTTCGTGTAATGCTCCACTAATATCAAAATGTAAAGCTTAGGATCAATTAGGACTTTTTTGGGTTTTAATGTAGGCTAAGGGACAAGTATGACTATTTTAGGAATAGTGATTAACCTCTCTAAACACTTTAATACACTACATTAAACATTTAAAACCACTCTCCAGCAACCAAATTTCATTTTTTCATCCCCCAAATCTTTTGTTTTTGCCCCATCTCCTTTAAGCATTTTCACAAACACATGGTGTGCATATTATTTATTTCTTCAAAATTTAATTTTTTTTTATTTTTTTACAATCATGGAAATATTTATTACATCATTTTTATCTATCCCAACAACCATACATCAAATATAAACATCAATAACTCTTACCTTGGGCCAACAATTTCACATTTTTCTTCTTCAATTTCTCAAACCCCTTACTAATTTAATTTTTTTTTCATTAAAGAACTTAGGAGATTTTTAGATCAAATTATTGTCTATTAAAGAATGGGATTAGGCTACATATGCGGCTACCAAATAATAGACTAAAGGCTCAATGGGGGTTAACTAGGATAATGCACAAAGGGTAGGACAAATAGAAGGTAAAAACAAGGCTATCAAAGAAATGCCTATATCATCTCCTAAACCCACACTCTTTATTTCGCTTTACACACACACCGGAAAAGTTTTAGACATCATATGTAACAAAGAATATACAAAAATTCTCACACACACATGGCACATGCTCAACTTAATAGGATCATCATAGACTCCCAATCAAACAATAGCACAAATTCAAAATTAAGCCAACAAGTATAAGAGTCATAAACATGAGCCTAGGAGTCTAAAAAATTAGTAATTCATTCAATCAACATACTTTTACAAACAAACCCACTTGCATCATGTAATCAAAAATAGCACCAACAAGAATATCTTACACAATTTTTTTTAAATTGAGCCAAAATTTAGGAATTTCCTCACCACACACTTAAAAATTTTTTTTGTCCCCAAAGTGAATTTAAAGGTAAGAGATAGAAATACTCCCTGAGTTCTCTAGGCCTATCTAGTAGCATCTTCACACATAAATGAGATCTATACGAATCCACACTCAGTTTTTGCCATGCTCCTTAGCTCAAGTTTATGGTACTCAGACTTTCCCTAAACCTGTGACTCAACCAAAATCAAAAATTACATGAAATAAAAACTAAAAACTGAAAGAAAACATACCTAATTAACTTGGGTTGCCTCTCAAGCAGTGCCTGATTTAATGTTGCGGCACGACCCATCTCAACTCAACCATATTCTTTCACCCTTTTACTCTCTTTTGGGAGTCATTTTTTTAATTCATTTCTGACCCCTTAAGTTTGCACTATCAAGGTCCACATCTCTCTTCACTTCAGCCCTTATTACGTTGGGAAATAGTGGATTCAATTTAGGCTGCTCAATCAGGTATTTCAAAGAGGTCTTTGGTGGATTAACCACCCCACTCTTTTCCATTTCAATAACATTAATCATACATAAATCTTTAATTTGAGATTTTACTATGGTTGTTTTGTAAACATCAAATACCACTTATTTATCATCTACCCTCATTTTAAGTATGTCTTCTCTATCTTTAATTAAGGCCCCTGCAGTTGCTAAGAATGAAAGTCCTAAAATAATTGCTACCTATTCATCTGCCTCAAAATCAAGAACAAAAAAGTCAGCAGGTATAATTAATTTACCAACCTTTATTAGGACATCCTCTATTACTCCTTCAAGATATGTCATGGACCCATCTGCTAGCTGAATAACCACGGTGCTCGATCTAGGATTTCCCAAGACCAATGTTTTAAATAGTGAAAAGGGCATAACATTTATGTTTGCACCTAAGTCAGTCAATGCATGGACCACTTTACTCCCAATTTGAATAGGGATAGCGAACTTCCCTGAATCTCTCAATTTTTGGGGGATTTTCTGTGTCATCACTATGCTACACTCTTCAATAAGTGCTATTGCCCCCACATCCTGTAATTTCACCTTATTAGCCACCATATCCCTCAAGTACCTTGCATACTTAGGCATACTATGGAAAACATCTAAAAGAGGTAAATTAATATGAAGTTCTCTGAATGTGTCAAAGAACTCTTTGAACATTGCATCCTTCTTTGCTTTAAGTTCCCTCTGAGGAAAGGGTAATAACAGTGTCTTCTTCACTTTTGGTTCAATAACTTTCAATTTCAAGTACTTAGACTTCCTTGAATTATCAACAACTTCTTCGGGAACTTGTTGGGTCACCAACTCAGCATTTACCTCCTTTGTTGCCTTGGGAGGTTTTCCTTAAAACTTCGTATCACTCCTCAAGGTGATTGCCATAACTTACTTTGGATTTACTGTATCTGCTAGAAAACTACCTTGTGGCCTAGTATTTAATGTTGTTGTAATTGCCCAATATCCAACTCTAAGCTTCTCTAAGCCACTTGTAATTTTTTTAAGTATGTAACAAACTGTGTCTGATTAGCTAAGAGTTGTTTCATCATCTTCTCCATATTGCTAGTTGATTGATTAGTTTAGGCCTGTGGTTGTGGAATTTGTTGTTGTTGTGCATTCTAAGGCTGAGTCTGCTACTTCATGTTGTAGGCATTACCATAATTTAGCCTTTGAGCAATGCGCATATACATCACTGATTCTAGATTAGAGGCACACATAGCAGCTGAATGGCCATTATTTCTCTAGACCTCACACCAACCTGCATCTTGTTGGATAGCATTGACTGTGGCTGTAGGTAGTGTTCTCCTAATTTTTTCCTACTAAACTGAGTGTTGATCAAATTCTGTAATGCAAAAATCTATGTTGATAAGGCTGTGAATTGGTCCACCTCCAATACACCCGTAAATTTTTTTGTGGAACTTCTTGAAATTGAATGCTACTCTGGATTTCCTTGTGCTATGCGGTTCAACAATGTGTACAACTCACATAAGTCAATTCCAGCTCTTGACCACTTGAGGCCGAATCTAGAAAAATCTTTGTATTATGATCAAGAGCTTCTACAAAAGTATGAGCAAGTACCTTATTAGACTGTTGGTGATGTGGACAATCTCGAAGTAAAGCCTTGAAGCATACCCAAACATGATAAATATTTTCATCATTTCTTTTTTAAGCTCACTATCTCACTGTAAAGTCTTGCAGTCTTGCCTGATGGAAAGAACTTGATGGGGAACTTTCTAGCTAAGTCGTCCCATGATGTAATTGAATAGTTCGGCTCTGTATTAAACCACATTTTAGCTTCCTCCAAAAGTGAATGGGGAAATAGTGTCAGTATCATAAAATCAGTACTCACCCCAGTCAGGATGAATGTATCAGTAAGCTCAATGAAAGTCCACAAGTGGACTTGTGGATTCTCGTGTGAAATCCCTGCGAATTGCCCTCTGCTGATGAGAAGTTGCACCATATTCTGTTTTAAGTCAAAATTCCCCTAGCTGCCGATCTTTGAATTGGGGAAGTTAACTTCATCGAAAATGGGACTGCCACTTCCCTAACTATCCATTGGGTTATTTGTTGTTAAGCTATTTGAATAGTATTATCTTGGTCTTCTTGGATTTGAGGAATTTTGGGGAGAAGGATTGCTTCTCTCCTGCGTTGGTGAAAGTCTTTCTCGATTTCATGGCTTGGTTCCACCAACTCCCGATCTCTTGCCAGCGTAACAACCTAACAACCTATTTCCTACAATAACAAAACCAAGACCAAGCATAAAAATACCAAATAAATCTAAAAGTAAAACTAAAATAAATAATTGCCAAATAACAAGTTCCTGGCAATGACGCCAAAAAATTGACAGCGCCCAAGTGGACACGCAAGTGTACATGATCTTATCAAGTAGTAAAGTGGCCTACAAGAAGTAAAGTAACGATCCCACAGAGACTTGATCTAGCAATGATTCAATTTTAGTTCACAGTTTCGATTAATTTAGTATGAGAGTAACCAAAAAAGAGTTTGTAGTTTATAATTGCAAATAAAAGTAAATAATACAGAAATTAAAGTCTTTGAACAATCAATAGGAGAAAATCCAGGGTTGAAGCACCTTGAACAGTCATACCACATATTGAACTTCATTTGTTAACTTGTTTATCGTAGTTGTTGATTCTTAGGGTTAATTTCATGATTATGGTTTTCCAATCTCTAATCCTTTACCTAAGTTGAACCTTACAACTACATCGTTGAGCGGGGATGTAATGATCCAATTAGGTTATTTAAGCTATCATCCTACATTTGAATCAAGTTTGGCTCTTAAGTACATCTCTGTCCTATGCGCTAAGTTCAATTCTTTATTTCATAAAAGAACAAAAACCTAAACTTTGTTCATCTCCTTATTTTATCCTTTATTTCCTCTCCCGAGATCAAAAGGTAGATAATTGATATATTCTAAGGATCGTGAATCCTTAAAATAGTTAAATCAAAGATGAACACACAACCAGTAATGATAAGAAAAGTTAAACGAATTTAATTCAAAACTAAAGTACTCATGTTCTTGTCTTCAATCGCGAAAAAATGGGTATTTAGCCACGCATAGTCATAATCATAATCACAAGGTTGTAATTAATGACTATAAATATGAATGAACTAAACTAAAATAATAAAAACCTAATTATGAAGTTGTATCATCTCATTTCTCTCCAAAATATGTCAAAAGATATGTAAAAATGTGATACAACATGTATTTATAGCATAAGGATAAGCCAAGTCCGAGTAGAAGTCGAATTAGCATGAAACGCCTAGGTGTGAAGTGAAGCGTGCATCACACCTTCTATTTCTATGGAATAAGGTGTGCGTCGCACCCTCTACTCCATAGAAATAGAGCATCGACGCATTCTAATCACATGGTGCCTCTGGAAGTTGTCCTCTGACTTTTGGTTAAGTGTTTGTCCTTTCTCCTTCCATCCCTTGTCTTATGGTATCTTTCCAATGATTTTCAACTATCTATATCATCTATATATCATCATATTAAGCTCAAAAAGGATCCTACAAGAATACACCACACGAATTAAAGGTACAAATAACACTATATTCATAACGATGAATAAAAAATAAGAGCTTAGACTAGGCAAATCTCCATGATCTTCCAACTCAATGTTTTGTCTCTTTCCTTGACTCAATTGAACTTTTAACACTTATAAAAAGTTGTCTACATATAATAACACATTTACAACCATAAAGAACACATAGAACACAATAGAATCCAACAAGATAGACTAGACAAGCACCTATCTCAAGCTAGTAACACTAGTTTCTCTAATTGAACTCTAATTGACTCTTTGAAGCACAAACTTATTAAAAAACACTTGTAACCCTTATAAACACATGCTTTAACAATTTTATAAACATTTATCTCATTATTAACCCCTATAGCATAGAATCGTCCTCAAAATAAGGCTAAAACGACTAGAATAATGACCCTAGAATGCATAAATACACCCAATATCACTCTAACTTTATTTTTTTCCAAGTAGGCAATATCAGTGTATTCTTAACTTGAATCGGACTTTGTAGCCTTTAAATCTAGAGATTTTTCTCTTTTTGCTTCCTTCTTGTCTTGTCCTTGCTGCTTTTTGATCTCACGAGTCTTCAAATTACCACTAAGTTCATCCATTTTGAGAATTTTTAAGTTTCTTGTCTAAGTGATAGCATCCACTTTGCTTTCCTAGGATTTAGGAAGAACCTCTAATTTTTTTCTTACTTGTTTGTACAAAGGGAGTAAGAAGTGCAATGCATTAGTGATTGAAGTAAATCTTGTATGCATCTCTTGGATAGTTTCTCCTTATTTCATGGTGAAGGTTTCATATTGAGTGATCTGATATGATTTTGTACACTTTTGTATCATTATTCTATCTTATTTAGTCTTGTTTTGAGAGCAATTCCTGTACTTTATGTGTTCATATCAATATAAATAAGCATTTAAGTGTCCAAGTATGTGATTATGATGTCCAAAGTATTTTTTTCAAATAAGTTTATGTTTAATTGAGTCATTTAGAGTTCAACTCGGAAAATTAATTTTACTAGCTTGAGCTAGGTGTGTGACTAGTCAGTTGCGTTGAATTCTTATGTGTTTAATTTGTTTCAAATATTTAAATGGTGAAATTATGAGTGGAATAACTTATTTGCAATGTGCAAAGCTTAATTTAAATAAGTCAAGAGTCGAAATAATAAGTAAAAAATTATTGCAAATTTGCCTTATCCTAGCTTTTGTTTTGATTTGTTGTTGAAAATATTGTGTTGTTTTAATCTTGAACATGTGATGTATGCTATTGTAGGAGGTTTGGTGAATTAAATACGGTGATATGTTGAGGATAAAAAGGCTCAAAATTTATTAAAAATACACTACAAATGACATGGATAAAGAATAAGACATTCTATATTTAACCAAATTTTTAATTGCAAATTTTAGTGATATAATGCAAAGTGAATGCGTCGCATCAATATGACCAATGAGTTGAGCAACGCGTCGCGTTGATAATACATCCACTGCCAATTAAATGAGCCGACACAAGAATAAAAGAATAGTCCCATCAGAAATATAACTTGTACGCCAATTAAGGACTTTTGAGGTGGAAATTTTGCTGGGACCACATATTGCTACCTAATTCTACCATGATTTGAATTAATATACAATACTTATTATTTATATGGTGGTGGACAGCTGGTCAGTGGGACAAGGGAATTGGGACAATAATAATTCTTTTTGGTTAACCACTGGACACACGTACAAAAGAGGGACACGTCAAGCCACGAGAGAAGACTGTTTGGAGAATTATATACGGAGGTGACTACACGGTTTATTAGGTTTTTATTTTTATTTTTAGATTTAAATTTTTCATATCATGTATTCAAATATTTGAATCGTGATTATAAATATTAATGGTTAAAAACCTCCTAATTCGGAGTTAAAGTCAAGAACATGAGTATTACTATTTTGGATTAATTCGTTAATTTTACTTATCATATTTGGTTATTTGTTTGTTCTTACTTTAATTATTTTATGGATTGATCACCAATAAATTACATATATTGTCGACCTTATAATCTCGCGAGAGAGAATAGGGAGATAGAATACGGGAATAAACAAAGTTTGGATTTTATTCTTTTATAAAATAAAAAATTAAACTTAGCGTCTAGGACAGGGATGTAGGTAAATACCTTACTTTATTCATATATAGGATGATAGCTTTAATTAACTTAATTAGATTATTACATCCCTTCTCAATGATGTAGTTGTAAAGTCCAAATTAGGTAAAAGATTATAAGTTGGGAAAACATGATCTTGCCATTAACCTTATGAATCAAAAACCAAGATAAGCAAATTAACGGATGAAATTCAATAACATAGTATGATTGTTCGGAGTGCTTTAACCTTGACTTTTCTTCATTAATTGTTTCAAGAATTTATTTTTTCGCATTATTTATTTTATTTTTAATTTTCAAAATAATTCAAAATTCCTTTTTTGTTTACTTTTGCACTAAATTAATCTAGACGGTGAACTAAAATTAAATTGTTGTTAAGTCAAATCTCTGTGTAATCGATATTCGGCTTTCTTGAAAGCCACTATATTACTTGGTAGACCACGTACACTTACGTGTGCGCTTAGACGCTGTCAAGTTTTTGACGCTGTTACCGGGGACTTGTTATTAGGCAACTATCTTTGTTTTAGTTTTTCTATATTGAGTTGTAAATAGTTTTTGTTTAATTTCTTTTTATTTTCCTTTATTTTTATTTTTCTCACACTCTTCTTGAGATATCAGCCTGGGATAGATGATTTTCGAGTGATAGCAATTCTTGTTGTTTTTGTGGAGGACACCACCTAGTATCTTATTGTTCGGATTTTTATGAAAGTGCGTGGACGAAATCTTCACAATATGATGCAGATAATTCGAGAAAGTCTGAGTACTCAAAAGTTGATATTATGAAAATTATTATAGAGCCACTGCCACCATGTCTACGGTGGCTAAGTAAAGAAATATATTGGGAGAATATTAGTCAATGTGTGGAGCAAACACAAGAATCGTAGTCACTAGATTGTCATCTTGATCTTGAAACTGAAATTGAGAAGGTGAATAAAAGTGAGTGTGTAGTAGATTGTGTAAATCTGGGAGTAGGATTGGTTGGGCCTCACTCAAAGAACTTTTTCACATTATGTTTTGATGATGTCTTATCTATGAAATAATTTAAAAAGGCGAAAGAGTGTGAAGATGAGGAACAAGAATCTTATATTCTTGATTTTACATCAGACAAGCAACATAAAAACACACCTCACTTGAAGGCCGAGTGATTTACCATGCATATTCTATTACTTGATTCATTAATCTTTGTACTATCACCCTATGAGCGAGGCAAAAAGTTGGATGCTAAGTTAGGGTGAAATTCATATCCTCGAGGTGGAGGAAAAAATTGATAGGGTCGTGCCGCAATACTAAATTAGGCGCTTTTTACCCACTCTTGTGCATTATCCTAGTTAAACCCCATTGAGTCTTTAGCTTTTTCTTTAGTAGCCTCATATGTAGCCTAATTCCCTTCTTTAATAGACCATAATTTGATCCAAAAGGCTCCTAAGTGCTTTAATTAAAAAAAATTGAATTAGTAACGAGTTTGAGAAATTAAAGAAGAAAAAGGTGAAATTGATACCCCAAGGTAAGAGTTATTGGTGTTTATAATTGATGTGTGGTGGATGAGTGTGATATAATTTATGCTAAAAATATTATCATGTTAGTGAAAAAAATAGAAAAAAATTGATTTTTGTGGTAGTAAACTATGTGTCCACCAAGTGTTTGTGAAAATGCTTAAAAGAGATGGGGCAAAAATAAAAGAATAGGGTAGAAAAAATGATGTAATTTGATTGTTGGAGATTGATTTTTAATGTTTAATGTAGTGTATTAAAGCTCTTAGAGAGGTTAGTTACTATTCCCAAATAGTTCCTACCCGTCCCTTAGCCTACATTACAACCCTTAAAGACCTAATTGATCCTAAGTTTTACATTCGACTATTAATGGAGCATTACACCAAGGGCAAGCTTATGGTTCATTGTGTGTAACTTGTGAATACTTTGTGAGAGTGAGCGTAATTTGATTTTTGCACCCATTATGTTACAAATTGCATTATTGTGAGTTATTATGGGTAACTTTCTTGTTGTAAGAGCACATGTTTGATGAATGTGGGTGATTTGTATGATGTCCTTGATTGAATAATATGCATGAGTTTGCCCTGTATTGAGTCAATTCGTGAGTCTAGGATGTTTTGGAGTAGTGTTCATGAGCTATCAATTGTGTAAATAACGTACTTTGTGTAGAAACTTGCATTCCGTGTAGTCATTGTAGTATTACCTTGAGTGTTTTGCATTTAGTATTAGTGTAGCGTCACCTTAGATTTTTATGCTTAGAGTAAAGAATTGTTCGAGGACGAACCAAAATTTAAGTGTGGGGTGATGATCTGATGTGATTTTGTACGCTTTTGTATCATTATTCTAACTTATTTCGCCTATTTTTGAGAGTAATTCTTGTGCTTTATGTGTTCAATTCGATATAAATAAGCATTTAAGTGTCCAAGTATGTGATTATGATGTCCAAAGTATTTTTTTCAAACAAATTTGTGTTTAATTGAGTCATTTAGAGCTCAACCCGAAAAACTAGTTTTAGTAACTTGAGCTAGGTGTGTGTCTAGTTGGTTCCGTTGGATTCTATTGACAGCGCCCAAGCGCACATGCAAGTGTACATGGTCTACCAAATAATATAGTGGCCTTCAAGAAAGCCAAATATCAATCCCACAGACTTGATTTGACAATGATTTAATTTTAGTTCACCGCCTAGATTAATTTAGAGCAAAAGTAAACAAAAAGAGAGTTTTGAATTATTTTGTAAATTAAAAATAAAATAAATAATGCAGAAAAATAAATTCTTGAAACAATCAATGGAGAAAAGCCCAGGGTTAAAGTACTACGAACAATCATACTATATTATTGAATTTATCCGTTAATTTTCTTATTTTGGTTGTTGATTTATAGAGTTAATTGCACGATCATGGTTTCCCAACCTATAATCTTTTACGTAATTTGGACATTACAACTACATCGTTGAGCGGGGATGTAATAATCCAATTAAGTTAACTAAAGCTATCATCCTACGTAGGAATTAAGTAAGACATCTAAGTACATTCCTGTCCTAGACGCTAAGTTTTATTTTTTATTTTATAAAAAATAAAAACCCAAATGTTGTTTATTCCAATGTTTTATCTCCCTATTTCCTCTCCCAAGATCAAAAGATCGATAATATATGTATTTTATATGTGATCTATCCATAAAATAATTAAAACAAGAATAAACAAACAACCAAATATGATAAGCAAAATTAACGAATTAATTCAAAATAATAGTACATATGTTCTTGATTTTAACCCCAAAAAGGAGTTTTTAATCACTAATATTCATAATCATGATCCAAATATTTAAATACATGATATAAAAATTTAAAAAGTAAAAATAAAAATAAAAAACTAATAAACCTTGTAGTGGCCTCCATATATAATTCTCCAAACAGTGTTCTCTCGTGGCTTGACGTGTCCCTCTTTTGTACGTGTGTCCAGTTGTAGACCAAAAAGAATTATTATTGTCACTGTCCACCGCCATATATATAATATTATATATTAGTTCAAATCATGGTAGAATTAGGTAGCAATATGTGGTCCCAGCAAAATTTCCACCTCAAAAGTCCTTAATTAGCGTGCATGTTATATTTCTGATGGGACTATTCTTTTATTCTTGTGTCGGCTCATTTAATTAGCAGTAGATTTATTATCAACGCGACGCGATGCTCAACGCATTGGTCATATGGATACGATGTATTGAATTGACGTCATATCATTAAAATTTGTATTTAAAAATTTGATTAAGCGTAGAACATTATATTTTTTTGCTCATGTCATTTATAGTGTATTTTTAATGAATTTTGAGCCTTTTACCCTTAACATATCAGTGTATTTAATTTACCAAGCCTTCTATAATAATACACCACATATTTAAGAGTAAAACAATACAATATTCTCAAATCAAAACGAGAGTTAGGATAAGGCAAATTCGCAATGATTTTTCACTTATTATTTTAACTCTTAACTTAATTAAATTAAGCTTTGCACATTATAAAAAAGTTATTCCACTCATAATTTCACCATTTAAATATTTGAAACAAATTAAACACATAAGAATCCGACGGAACCAACTAGACACACACTTGGCTAAAGCTAGTAAAACTAGTTTTTCGAGTTTAACTCTAAATGACTTAATTTAATACAAACTTGTTTGAAAAAAAAAGTACTTTGGATATCATAATTACATACTTGAACACTTAAATGCTTATTTATATCGATATGAACACATAAAGCACGCGAATTGCCCTCAAAACAAGGCTAAATAAGTTAGAGTAATGATACAAAAGTGTACAAAATCATATCAGATCATTGAGTAGTCAGCATATCAAATTTGAATCATTCATATCGGTGGTTCTTTCATAAGTAGTCTTCAAGCAATCTCAAATTTCCTTAGCATTTTCACAGACAGAAATCCTATTGTATTCATCAGGCCCTATGCCACAAACTAGCAGTTTCTTGGCCTTGTAATTCTTCTAAACTTTTCGTCTATCTTTATCATCATACTGTCTCCTACTTTTAACAACCATTCTAGTTATATCTCCTTCTTCGACATCTCTAACTGGAGCATGAGGACCATCAAGTATTACCTCAATTAGCTCAACGTTCTCAGCCATAGTAATGTCATACTTCCTTATTTTTCACCACCCATAGAACTGCCTATTAAATCTAGGTGGTCTAGTGGTAGATTGCCCTTCTTCTAGATTAGTGGGAGCAGCTATGATAACCAAATCACTTTAGGTGTAAATCTTGTAGAATGTTCTAGCTCTAATACTAATTGTTGGAATGTAAGGGAGTTGCACCACACTATGAGGGACTAGGTCCCTTAAAGTCAGTCATAGAGAATAAATCAATATCGCACTGAGAAACTAAAACCTTACAGGAAAGTAATCACAATGATTTAATGTCGAAACCTAATTGATCAAGAAAGGAAAAACCACGACTTTCCCTTACAAGTGCTCAAGAATACACAATAATAAACCTCTTCATTACAGACTCGATTTGAACCTAACTCTAGGATCTACCTTCTTGAAATAATTCTACTACAATCCTACCTTGACAATGTAACACCTCAGGAGCACCCCCTGGATGTCATCTGGTGCTTAGGACTATAAGTAGCCTCAAGCTAACCTGTAATATATATTCAACTTAGAACTCACATGAAAAGGGATGAACTAATATATATAGAAATTGAAAGTAAGCAATTCCATATCTTAATGTAAATCTTTAACTTTGTAAGACTTAAATAAACTCTTGACTAAAACATACACAGTCTGATAAGCCTCTACTACTAACTAAAGAACGACTGGGATAGACCCTAGATGAACCGAGTATAAACATAAATTAAGTAACTAAAATACTTTAATCAATGAACTAGAGTCTGATAAGTTGGGTCCTCAGACTATAAGGACTCACCAAATGTTAGGGTGAAGGAGATGATGCCCATAGTTAATCGTGCTGTTGGAAGCGAGCACCAGAACCTACATTATAAAAAATGTAGTACATCGACATATATGTGGGTCAGTACTTCTGTAACGTACTGAGTATGTGGGGGTGAATGCATATGTAAAACAAGAACTAAATATATATGTGCACTTTCAAATAATGCATTCTAAGCATAAATGACTCACCTTGGACTTGAGTAAGCTAAAGACTGCAAAATTATAAAACATGGATAGTGAAACATATGAAACAACTTAGTGAGCCATAACACTTAGTTTCTAAAATCTTTACTTTTATTCTTTCTTATAGGATCTTCTTACAACTTACATAAACCATGTGAGCTACCATGGAATCCAACGTCTTACCCACGTTAGGGAGAGCTGTTCTATCCTTGCTATTTGAATAGAACCTTAACTTATAGTAATCACTAAACTTCATCCATATTGGGAAAAATTTTAACCTATGGTGGCTCGTAATTTCCAGGATTTTAGGATACACTCATCTACATTCCTTTCTTAGTGCTAAATATTACTCCCTGAATATATATATGCTCATACTTAAGAAATCCACCTTAAAATAGAATAAGAGTTTGTAGACTGAAAACCAGTTATGCGTCTCTTTACTTAAATCGTAATCAAGATGAACAACTTGTGGATTTCATGTCATTTCTTAGATCAAAAGATCAGGGTTTCTTGAATCATGCTACATTGCAAATGAATGGAACTTCAAAGCTTAAAATTTCTTGTAAACTTAATGCTTCCTCTTAAATATTAAAACTCTTACTTTGTTTAATAAAACTTATAACAAAATATCAGGCAGAATACCATATAGAAATATTTCACCAGAATCCAAATCAAAGTAATAAAACTCAAATCACAATATCAATCTTAATGTTCAAAACATGAATAGATGTAACCTTTATGCATCTTTAACATTCAAATCACAAAATAAGGGTATACTTTAATATATGAGAATTTGAGGGATGAACCCTAATATAAAACATGTAAATTCAATCTTAAAACCATATTTTTAGGCACAAGGATGGAATAATTAACCTTATTAAAAAACCCCACATACCTGGAATTGCTTGACTTGTGAAGATGACTTGAATTCTGAGGCTTGAGAGATGTTTTGGTGAGAGAAACCCTAGTATTGTTATTCTTGAAAATAAAAGGAGAAAAAATGTTTTTAATTGACTGAAAGAGTGGGGAAAATAATGCCTCTATTATGTATAGGTCGTGGGTTGGGATTTATAAATAGTGAAAAGACTAAAAAGCCCCTTAATTGAACTTACAGAAATTTGACCTCCAGTCATCACGAGTAAATCTTATGACTTATTAGACAAAGATATGAATTTATCTCATGACTCGTAAGCTTGAAAGGGGAAAAAATGGTATAGAATGGTCAACATACGAGTCTAAACATACGACTTGTAATATCTCAGTATGACTTGTATCCCCCCCACTCATAACTTGGATAGAAACTTAGAGAACCTAGGCTTCTGACCTTACCACTTCTCTTCAAAAGGCTCACAACTTCAAATGACGACTCCTCGGGTCAAGTCATAACTTAAACAGAAATTAAATCACCCCACTCTGCCATGGCTATGACTTATATGTTACAACTCATAAGATGTCTATACGACTTAAGGTAATAAGTTGTATGTTTCACAGTGATTTTGAAATACGTGGTATTACAATACCTCATCCTTAGAAAAATTCATCCTCCGAATGTGATTCATCTAGTATTTGGATTTGGAAAAGAATCAATACCTCTATAACGAACTTACAACAAAGCTTTATATCTATCACAAGGATCCAATTACTTACAACATAAGATATGACTTAAGAATACTTAAACAGACTTAAAGAGAAAGAGTTTTGGCTTAAAATAACTATTTACCTTCAGTAGGAACTGATTGGAAGAAAAGAGATGAGGGTACTCGGTTTTTATATCTGCTTCAGCTTCCCAAGTGGCCCCATTAGCCAACTGGTTTCTCCAAAGAACCTTACTGATGATACATCCTTGTTCGTTAGCCTTCATACCTATCTATCAATTATCTCAATAGGAGTCTCCTCATACGTCAAGTTATCCTTGAACCCAATACTCTTCAAGATAACTACTAAGGCTGAATTTCTAATGCATTTCTTAATCATTGAAATATGAAACACTGGTAAACTGCAGCTAACTCTAGCAGAAGGATCAATTCGTAAGCAACCTCTCCTACTCGCTTCACTATCTCAAATGGAATAAAAAATTCGGGACTCAGTTTTCTCTTTTTTCTAAATCTCATAATTTACTTCATAGGAGACACCTTCAATAATACTTAATCACCGACTTCAAACTTGATCTATCTCCTTATTACATTGGCATACAATTTTTGATGGCTCTGAGCAGTTTTCAATCTCTCATGAATCAACTGAACTATTTACATTGCTTCATGAACAGAATCTAGCCTAATTAGCACCGCTTCACCAAATTTAAACCATCCTATGAGTGATCTACACCTACACTCATATAATGCTTCAAATGGAGCCATCTAAATGCTAGCATGATAACTATTATTATAAGAAAATTCAATCAAAGGTAGATATTCATCCCATCTTCTTTTAAAGTCTAAAACACACACCCTCAATATGTCCTTTAAGGTTTGAATTGTGCATTCATCCTGACCATTAATTTGCGATGAAAAGAAGTACTAAGCTTAACCTTTATGCCAAGGCCCTTCAGAAAAGACTATTGAAACTGTGAAATGAATTGCGTACCTCTATTTGAAATGATAGACAAGGGTATCCCATGAAGCCTTACTAACTCATGATTAGATATTTTAGCATAATTTTGCTTTGTATATGAAGTCTTGATAGGTAGGAATGAGCTTAGTCATTCGGTCTACTATAACCTAAATTGAATTATGTTGATATATTGTACGAGGCAACCCTATAATGAAATCCATATTCACTACTTCCCACTTCTAGGTGGGGATGTTGATCTCCTGTATCATACTATCCGGTCTATGGTGTTTAACTTTAAATTTCTGGTAGTTGGGACACTTGGCCACAAACTTTACTATATATATCTTAATACCATTCCACCAATAAATTTCTTGTAAGTTGCGGTATATGTTAGTAGCACCCGGATGAATGGAATACCTTAAACCATGAGCCTTGGTTAGTATCCTTTCCCTCAACCCATCTGTATTTGGAACACAGTACCTACCTTGATAATGAAGTACACCATCTCCCCCTAACCTTGGACTTCTAATGCTGGACTACTTCCAATATTTGGCTAAGTATGGGATCATTTCACTGCTTCTCCTTTACTTCCACTACCAGAGACGATTCTGAGCCTTTCTAAACCAATACTCCTTCTTCATCCATGTAAAGAAACTGTACTCCCAAATGGGCCAATCTATGTACTTATTTGTACAACTCAAGTTCCTCCTCTTTTGCATGAGCCACACTACCCATGGATAACCTACTCAGTATGTCGGCCACCACATTGGCCTTACCCAAATGATAGAGCATACTTATGTCATAATCTTTCAATAACTCCAACCATTTTCTCGGGCAAAGAGTTAGCTACCACTGAGAAAATATATACTGAAGACTCTTGTGGTCAGTGAAAACATCAACATGCACTCCATAGAGGTAATGCCTCTAAATTTTCAAGGCAAATACCACGGCTGCTAACTCTAAGTCATAAGTTGGGTAATTCTTTTCATGATCCTTAAGTTTCCTGGAGGTATAAGCTATCACTCTCTGATTTTGAATCAACACACAATATAATCCAACTGTAGAAGAATCACAATACACCATAAATCCATCTATCCCCTCTGGCAGGGCTAACACTGGTGCTGAAGTCAATCTATCTATCAAATTTTGAAAACTCTTCTCACACTTATCCTACCATATAAACTTCAATTGCTTTTAGGTTAGCTTAGTCAATGGTGCAGCTATAGAGGAGAACCCTTTAACAATCTTCTATAATACCCAGCCAAAGCTAAAATGCTCTGAATATTGGATGGAGTAATGAGTCTTGTCCAGTGTTCACTACATTAGTCTTCTAAGGATATACCTAAATATCAGCCCCTGAAATGACATGCCCTAATAAGGTAATAGACTCAACCAAAATTCACATTTACTAAACTTTACATAAAATTAATGATCCTTAATGGTCTGCAATACTATTCTCAAATGGTCTGCATATTTCTCCCCACTCCTAGAATATACCAGTATGTCATCTATAAAGGCAATGACAAATATATCCAAGTAATTCCTGAAGACCTTTTTCATCAAATCCATAAAGGCTGCAGGAGCATTTGTTAGTCCAAACAACATAACAACAAACTCAAAATGGCTATACCTTTTTTGGAAAGTTCTTTTTGAAATATCTCGCTCCCTGACTTTTAAGTGATGGTATCTGATCTAAGGTCAATCTTGGAAAACCACTGGGCACCCTGAAGTTGATCAAATAGATTGTCGATTCTAACAATGGGATACTTGTTCTTGATGGTAATCTTATTCAATTGCCTAAAGTCTATACACGTTCTAAGAGTGCCATCTTTCTTACATACGAATAAAACTAGAGGTACTTGGAGTTCGTCTAAATCAATGCGATATAGAGAGATAAAGATGGGATGAGTATCAATAAGAAGATCAATACTAAATTTTATTTCTTTGTCTGGAGGTACCCTTGGGAAATATGTTGGGAAAACCTTAGCAAACTTATTGACAAAATATTCTAAATTAATTATCAGGGCTTCAGACTTGGTATATTTGACTCAAACTAAATAGTAGATACACCCTTTCAATATTAATTTTATGGCCTTCAGATAAGACATAAAGAAATCTTTCGTAGACACAGAACTACCCTCCTACTAAAAAATGGTCTCATCAGGAAACTGTAACTTCACTACTCGGGTGCAACAATCTATGGTTGCATAATACGAATAAAGCCAATCCATGCCAAAAATAATATCAAATTCTACCACCTCTTACTCTATTAGGTCCGATAGTATGATCTTATAGAGGATGGTAAAAGGACACTCCCTATAGACTCACCTAGTAACAACTGACTCACCCACTGAGTAGAACTTGAGAAGGGCTTAGGGAGATTTTCAGGGTCTACCCTAAAATTTATATCAACCAATGGAGTTACAAAAGAGAGATTTGATCTTAGGTCTAACAACACATATACATCAAGGTGGAAGGCATGAAGCATACTAGTGACAAAATTTGGTAAACTCTATTGCTCCTGATGGGATGGTAAAACATATAATCAATTCTGGCATTGATCGCCACAGTATTGAATGATGCACCCTGTGGGGGAACTAGGCAACCTTACTGAGCTGCTAGATTAGTAGCCTGAGTCTGAGGATGAACATATCTACTTCCTTTATTATCATACATACACTCCTTGATCCTATGTCCCATCTTACCACAACCATAATAAAATACCCTAAACTTTGGCCCTTGCAAACTTTTTGTGTTTTGAACCCTCTGATCATCATATGACTCACACCCTTGACTTGTATGGTAGGTACAAGTCTAGGACCCTAGTCGTATATTGGTTAGTGTCATATTGGCCAAGTTTTATTCTTGGTATGAGAAGACATCATATAAGTCGTATTTACATAATATGAAAGGTAGGGTTATAAATATATGACTCACACCTTTGACTCATATGGTGTGGGTACGAGTCTAGGCCCCTAGTCGTATGTTGGTTAGTGTCATATTGGCTAAGTTTTATTCTTGGTATGAGCAAAAATCATACAAGTCATATATACATGATACAAGAGGTAGGATCCAAAATATATGTTGTCCAATGTCTAACCTTTGATTTTTTCTTAGGGTATAAGTTGAAGGGTACTAGTCGTATGGTTGGGGTATGAGTTAGGCTAAGGAGTCTTATATTGGATGAAATGTGATGTCCAACTTTCTGATCGAGTTATGAGTAGAGGGTACCACTCATATGATGTGGATAAGAGTGAGAGGTCCAACCATACCCTCCTATGTCTTTTTTTTTTATAGATTTTAGACATTTCCTACCACAAGCCTTTCAGACTCCACATCTTATAACACTATTTAGTCCCTTATTCTACATTTAGAATATCAAAACACTCTCTAAACACTCTCTAAAAACCTCTTAAGGAGATTGGTCTAGGGTTTCTTCAAGGTGGTCATCTAAAGGTTTAAGGTCAAAATCTCTGCGTGAATATTTAGAACTCATCCATATGACTCTTCCTTCATTGTTAGCTTACAAAAATCATACATTTTAATCATTGTTCTTGAATCATAAATGGTGGTTTTAAAATCCATGGTTGAGAGTTTGAATGTATAATGTTGAGTATCGTTCTATCATGAGTTCACTTATATTTATACATGTTTTTAATGATGGTTTGGAACATGTGGGTGCATGGGAATTATGGTTTAATAAATGGGACATGGTTAACCCTAACATATTGCTTTTTTAACTTGAATAATGGTTTGATAATGAAATGCCTTCAACCTATTTGTAAAAATGTATATAAGAAGAATCTTGTCATATGATGAATTATGTTTTGAAGTAATGCTTGGCATAAGAATATTAATGAAGGATGAATGGTTTTATAAAGGCCTTGATGACTATAAATTGAATTGAATTATGATTTAAACTAAGACATTGGCCTAATAATATAAATGGTTGGTAAATGCTTTCATTAGGGCCTTGTTGGACATAAGTTGATTTGAATTGTAACCTTGGTAATGCTGACTGATATTGGTTATGGGATATTGTACACTTTCAAGTTAAGTTGGTATATGAATGGGAGGTTTGAGTCTCTTGGATAAATATATGAATGAGAGATTTGAGTCCCCATGTTGTGTACATTGGTGCTTAAGTCACTGTAATTGTGCTGGGAGGTTTGAGTCCCCCATAATGGAATATATGGTTATGGATATTCTCTGGTTCATATGGCTACACACACTGAGGCCCTTCCAACTTGGGGAGAACTGAGCCCATATAGCCCGTGGGTGCTTTGTTATAAGACAATTATGTTACACATCCCAGGTTAAGGTTTTCAAAATTCTTGCTAAGCCTTGTTCCCTTTCACGACACCATATATATATGTACATGTGATTACATATGATGATTTGAATTGGTTTTTTATGATGAAATTATTTTGTTCCTTTATCCCTGAGTTACATGCTAGCGTTCCAATTATTATCCGTCTTCAGGCATTGTATCCCCATATGACGTAGGTCTTGAATTTCTTTTACTTTATATACACAGTGATAAGGTGTTTGAGTGGTTCATGAGTTGACATTGAAATGTTGAGCTTTCATACTTTAGAAGATTTTATTTCATGGTCTTTATATGCTATATCTTAGATTTAGACTTTGGTTTTGGAAATTGTCGGGGGCATGTCCCGACATTTTATTGACTTTAGATTGTAGAGGCTTTGTTGAATTACCGTAGACTTGGGTATGTTATTTATGGTGGATTGGTTTAGATATTTCATGAGTTATGATTAGTCTTGTTCTTCATTATCTCGTTATATGTCAGAATTCATTCGAAACTTATGGTTGTTGTAGTGGTTAAGTTAGGTGAAGGAGGTGATCTTTGTCCCACATGCGGCTTGACATACCCATCACAGCTAGGCCCTAGTTTGGGTCATGACAAAGTTTGTGTCAAAGCCTAGGTTTATGGTCACACAAAGTTATGTCAAGTAGAGTCTCTTTTAGGGATATGTAGCGCACCATACTTATAAGAGAGAGACTATACGACATCTAGGATTATTTTCATTTCTTGTTGTGTTACTTTGAGATATAGAGTCAAAAGTTTTAGATTTCTCTGATTCCTGTTGCTCACTTTTTCATATAATTCCTCCCAAATGATCTAAAGCTTATGGGGACTCCTCTGTTCTACTTAGGGACACTGTTGATGGGACAGACCCTATTTATGGGGTACAGAACCGGTCTAGGGGTCCAGTTCCTAATTGCGCTCCTGGAGTTCTATTGATTCCTACTAGCCCTCCTTGAACTCCTCAGGAAGACGTGATAAATGTTGAGTTTCGTCTATCTATTCATATGTTGGCTCAGATGGTAGTTTCTCAGTCTGAGTGTGGTTCTTTTGTTACTCCATCTTTTAAGGCCACAAGGGTTGGCCAATTCATGAGGTTGAGTCCTTCATCTTTTACTGGTATTAAGGATGACGAGGATCCTTAAGCTTTTATTGATGACATGGAGAAGATATTCTAGATTGTGCATGTATTGGATGTTGATGGTGTATAGTTTGCTACCTACTAATTAAAGGATGTCGCATACTAGTGGTACAAAAAATGGGAGCATTCTAGGGGAAGTAATGTTGTCTTTGCATTGTAGGATGATTTTCTAATGCTTTTCTAGACTACTTCTTTCCTCAGGAGCTAAGGAAGGCAAAAGGAAAGGAATTTGTGAATCTGATACAAGGTAGAATGACAGTCAATGAGTATGTTTTGAAATTCCATCAGTTGTCCAGGTACGGTCCTGAGTTGGTGTGTAGCATAAGTTCTTGAATACATAAGTTCGCTTTTGGGTTGTCTTGTGAGTTGATTCTAAAAAGTAAGGCTACCTTGTTGAAAAATGATATAGATATTTCTTGGTTTGTGGTTTATATGCAAAAGGTCGAGGAAGAAAAGAAGAAGTAGAATGAGATTAATGAGAGGCAGAGTAAGAAGTTACGTCTTCTGATCAGGGTGTAGGCCAACAAAAAAGTAGTAGAAATGGGGTAAAATGACCTAATAAGAAGTGAGGGAGTTCTAGTTCTTTGTGGTAGAGATGAGGGAAAGTGTCCTAAAAAGAAGTGGAGGAGTTCTGTTTCTTTCTCTATGGCTAGTAATCCTTACCCGAAGCCAACGCTGATCGTTTCTCTCAGCATAATAGAGGGTATAGGGTGAAAGGTGCTTATTCTCTAGCTAACGGGGCTTAGGTTTCTCTATCATATCCTTCTTGCAGATTCTGTGGTCAGCTGTACCGTGGTTAGTGTGAGAAAGGGAGAAACTGATGTTTTAGTTATGGTCAGATTGGCTATATGCAGCGTGATTGTCCTTTTAGGGCTGGTTTTTGGGCCAAAAGTATCCCTATTTCTACCTCATCAGCTCTTGCACCAAAGGGTGTTGTTCCTACTTCTTTTTCTATTTCTAGCTCCAGCATAGGCCAGATTCGCTTATATGCCCTTGCTTCTTATCAGGACTCTGGGCATCTCCTGATGTTGTTACTGGTATGTTGATACTACTTTCCCATGATGCATACTATTTACTTGATCCAGGGTCTTCTCTCACTTATGTGACCCCATTTATGGATGTGCATTTTGGTTTTGGTCCTTAGTATCTGTCAGACCCTTTTTCTATTTTTACCCCGGTTGGAGACTCTGTGGTTGTTAGAAGAGTATATAGGGTGTGTGTGGTACCTGTTTGTAGTAGAGAAACTTTGGTAGACTTGATAGAGGTAGACATGGTTGAATTTAATGTTATTTTAGGGGTGGACTGGTTACACTCATGCTATGATTCATTAGACTGTTGGACCCGTAAGGTCATCTTTAATTTCCCTAATGAGCCAATTATTGATAGGGAAGGTGGTTCCCTAGCTCCTAAAGGGAGGTTCTTATCGTATCTTAGAGCTCGAAGATTGAACTCTAAGGGGTGTCTCTATCATTTGGTTCAGGTTAAAGATTTTTACTCGGAGGGTTCATCTTTGCATTTCATCTCGATGGTGAATAAATTTCCTGAGGTCTTCCCTAATGAATTTCTTGATATCCTCCCGATAGGGAGATTCATTTTGGTATTAATATTGTTTCAAACACTCTACTTATATCTATTCCTGACAGCGTCCAAGCGCACACACAAGTGTACGTGGTCTACCAAGTAATATAGTGGCCTTCAAGAAAGCCAAATATCGATCCTATAGAGACTTGATTTAACAATGATTTAATGTTAGTTCACAATCTAGATTAATTTAGTGCAAAAGTAACCAAAAGAGAATTTTGAATTATTTTGTAAATAAAAAATAAATAAATAATATGGAAACTAAATTCTTGGAACAAGCAATGGTGTAAATCCTAGGGTTAAAGCACTTCGAACAATCATACTATGTTATTGAATTTCATCCGTTAATTTTCTTATCTTGATTGTTGATTCGTAGGGTTAATTGCATGATCATGGTTTTCCAACCTATAAGCTTTTACCTAATCTGGATATTACAACTACATCGTTGAGCGGGGATGCAATAATCCAATTAAGTTAACTAAAGCTATCATCCTACGTAGGAATCAAGTAACACATCTAAGTACATTCCCTGTCCTGGACGCCAAGTTTAATTCTTTATTTTATAAAAGAATAAAAACTCAAACTTTGTTTATTCCCATGTTCTATCTCCCTATTTCCTCTCCCGAGATCAAAAGGTCGACAATAGATATATTTTATGGGTGATCAATCCATAAAATAATTAAAATAAGAATAAACAAATAACCAAATATGATAAGCAAAATTACCGAATTTAAACCAAAACAATAGTAATCATATTTTTGGATTTAACCCTAAAAAGGAGGTTTTTAGCCACTAATATTTATAATCACGATCTAAATAATTAAATACATGATATAAAAAATTAAAGACTAAAAATACAATTAAAACCTAATAAAAAATACAATTAAAACCTAATAAACCATGTAACCGCTCCGTAATTTTTCTCCCAAAAAATGTGTCCAGCCATCCCTGTACGTCTCCAGATATCCACCTATATATTTTTTATTGTTTCCAAGGTGACCAACTATTGTCGCCTTTTTCCATGCAAAATGGAAAATATATATATAATCCTTTCATTTCGGAATAAGTGAATTGTTGGCGTATTTATTGGTGTTTCAAAATAAGTGAATTATTGTATTTTTTTCAAATTTACCCTTAGAATTTGATAACTAATTAACTTTGAAAAGGTATTATAAGGTCAACTTTTTCTTTTTAGGGATAAAAATAGAAAGTTATGTTAAATTTATGCCTTTAATATTTTTTCTTAATCTACGTGTCAAAATTCAACAATTCATTTATTATGAAATGGGGGAGTATTATATTGTAAAAATGAAAAAGGAAGTGGATAAAAACCCTTGACATGCGTGCCAAATTTGAAAATTGAAATAGGACTAGTTCTGTCCGTGTCAGTGTGCGTTGCCTTTACTTTTTTCTCCGAATCAGCAATGCGACGCATCGTTTGCATCGCTGTACTATAATTAATACTGAAAAATTTTTCTAAGTGTAAACTGTTTCCATCGACGCGACACATTAATTTCGCATTGATTTATTAGAATTTGCTTTCAAAATTTTGATTAAGTGTTGAGCGTCCTATCCTTTGCCCATGCCTTTTGTAGTGTATTTTCAATAAAATTTTAGACTTTAAATCATCAACATATCACCGTTTTTAATTCACAAAGCCTCCTACAATATCACACACCACATATTAAAAATCAAAACAACATAATATTCTTAACAACAAATCAAAACAAGAACTAAGATAAGGTAAATTCGCAATGATCTTCCACTTATTATTCCGGCTCTTGACTTAATCAAATTGAACTTTTTACATTCCAAACAAGTTATTCCACTCATAAATCAACATTTAAAATATTTGGAATAAATTAAACTCATTAGAATCCACCGAAACCAACTAGGCACACACTTACCTCAAGCTAGTAAAATTAGTTTTCCGGGTTGAACTCTAAATTACTAAATTAAGTACAAACTTGTTTGAAAAATACCTTGGACATTGTAAATGCGCACTTGGACACTTAAATACTTATTTATATTAATATCAACATGTTAAGAACACGAATTGCTCTCAAAATAAGGCGAAATAAGCTTGAATATTGATACAAAAGTGTATAAAATCACCTCAGATCAATTCCCTCATATAGAATGGCTCTAGCTGAGTTAAAAGAGATTAAGGAGCAATTAAGGGATATTTTAGATAAGGGTTTCATCTATTATAGTATGACTCTGTAGGGTGCACCAATGTTATTTATGTCTAAGAAAGATGGTTCCCTTCGGATGTGTATTGATTGCCTGCAACTAAATAAGGTAACGGTAAAGAATAAGTACCCTCTTCTGCGAATAGATTATTTATTTTATCAGCTACAGGGTGCTAAGTTCTTTTTTAAGTTTGACCTTCGGTCTGGGTATCATTAGTTAATGATTAGGGAGGTGGATATTTCTAAGACAACTTTTTGTACCCGGTATAGGCATTTTGAGTACTTGGTGATGTTGTTTAGATTGACTAATGCCCCAACGATGTTCATGGACTTGATGAATAGGTTCTTCCATCAGTTTCTCAATCTGTTTGTTATTGTCTTCATTGATTATATCTTGGTGTACTCTAAAAGTGAGGAGGATCATGCCGATCACCTTTGTATTGTGTTGTAGAATTTGAAAGATCAACAGTTATATGCTAAGTTCTCTAAATATGAATTCTAGTTGAAAGTTGTTACATTTCTGCGTCATGTTGTGTTTAGTTAAGGGATCATGGTGTATCCTCAGAAAGTTGCTGTGGTTAAAAAGTGTCCTAGACCCGTGTCTCCAACCGATATTTAGAGTTTCTTGGGTTTAGCTGGTTATTATAGGAGGTTCGTGAAAAGTTTTTCTTTTATCGCTTCTCCATTGACCAAGTTCACTCAGAAAAAGGTGAAGTTCTTGTGGTCTGATGCTTGTAAGGGTAGTTTTGAGAAACTGAAAGATAAGTTGACTTTAGCTCTGGTCTTGAATCTACCTGAGGGTTCCAAAGGTTTTGTCGTCTATTGTGATGCATCCTGGGTTGGTTTGGGCTATGTGTTGATGCATCATGGTAAGGTGGTTGCTTATGCCTTTGGACAGTTGAAGGTTCATGAGAAGAATTATCCGAATTATGGCTTGAAGCTTTGGGCTATGGTGTTCGTGTTGAAAATTTGCTGTCATCATCTGTATGGAGTGCATGTTGATATCTTTTCTGATCATAAGATCCTGCAGTACGTGTTCACTTAGAAGGAGCTTAATCTCAGGCAAAAGAGGTGACTTGAATTGCTGAAGGACTATGATATGAATCTTCACTACAATACAGGTAAAGCTAATGTAGTTGTTGATGCTCTTAGCAGGTTATCCATGAGGAGTTTAGCTATGTGGATAAGGATAAGCGGGAATTGGTAAAGGACATTCACTTTTTGGCTAACTTTGGAATTTGTCTCTTAGCCTTTGAAGATGGTGGTGTGTTTGTACAACATGTGGCACAATCGTCTCTTGGTTCAAAAATAAAGAAGTAGGCATTGGATCCTATTTTGATGAAGATTAAGAATAATGTGGCTAGGCAGAAGGTGATGTCCTTTGAAATCGGTGGTGATGTTATCTTGGGGTACTAAGGGAGGTTGTTGTTCCTAATATTGATGGATTACGAGGAAGAATTTTTGCAAAGGACCATGAGTCACAGTATACAGTTTATCCTGGTTTGACAAAGATATATCATGACCTTACAGAAATGTATTTTACATGCCCTGAAACAGGGCCATGTCGTATGGGCACCTCAAGCACACATGTATCAGAGGTCGCCCCATTAAACCAACCCAATCATCATCATATCCATCCCAAGGGCCGGATGAATCCCGACCACATAATAAGATAACGAAAATATAACTAAGTATCAAGGCTTAATAAGTCTGACCATTTCATTAGATTCATCAAACTAAACATTATACCTAAGTCCACAGTCATCTATAACAACTCTATACAAACCAAAGTTTAGGAATGTATATGTCGGGAAAAGCCCCGACAATAGCCAAAGGAAGCAAAAATGGACTACGTCTAAAGATAAAGGACCCAGAATGAATGTCTTCTGAAGTAAGGAAGCTCACCACTCCAAGTCAATGCACGAACCACTTCGATCATCTAATTACTGCGCATGAAAGGAAAAAGGTGCTCCCTCCCCTATGTGGTATAGAGACTAGCGTCTGAAGTTAGTTAGTGGTTGGAGCGCTAGCATGTAACTCAAGGATAAGGATAAAATAACATCATCAAACACATCAAGTTAATATATCATATTTCATCTCATTCACACACAATTCTATACATATAGATACATCACATGCTAGTCAAGGTTCATCATTATTCTCAAGCATTCGTTCATTAGACATGAAGTGGGGGAGAGCAACCCTCCACACATATTAGTTCAACAATTCATATTATGCATAGGACTTGGACCACATTCCTATGCACTTAGACAAGGGAATTCAACCACGCTTACTCATTCATTAGCCATGGACTTTAACCGCATACACAATTATTTAAACAAGGGGATCCAATCATACACTCATCTAATTGGACATAGGACTTCAACCACATGTCCATACATTCAATCAGGAATGGAACTTTGATATCATGCTCACATATTTGGAAAGGGACTCTAACCTCATGCTACACGTGGCCTCTAACCACATGCCGTTCCATTCGGTGAGGTTCTCTAACCTCAAGAGATCTTTTTAAGCAAGAGACATTAACCTAAAGCAATATTATTCGACAAAGGGACTTCAACCTCAAGCCATTCATAAGGCAAGGGACTTTAACCTCAAGCCATCACATAAAGCAAGGGACTTTGACCTCAAGCCATCACAACTATCATTAGTTGGAATTTGGGACTTTAACACTTTCCCATGCATCAACATATATTCAATACAACATTTAAGGACTTTAACTACTTTAGCCAATTCAACACCATACATAACCACATGGTCCTTATGGGAGCCTCTATTGCTCGAACATCAAAATAGGCAAATGCCTTCACTTAATTCAACATCCAAAGCAAGTTCTGGTTATTAAGACCCGTACAACAATTCTATGCGACATTTTTACCACACTTAGGTTCAACCCACAATTTAAGTTACTCTTTATGTTTAAGGACTTTACCGTTTCATTAGCCAACAACCAAGGTTATAAATTTCATCACCCATGGTTCATAATTCCTTTGAAATATCATTTATCATTTTTTATTACATTGCCATAGCTCAACACATCACCAACATATGAATAGACAATTCACTTAGATATTTCAGAAACACCTTATATGCATACCTTCATCAAGTCCATTTTATGGTAAAACTCATTAAGGTTGGGGTTATGAAAGACCTTCTTGTCAAACCACACACAACAAGCACTCAACATATGAAATATACCATCAATAGCATATATAATAAAAAGTATAAGAAAGAATCATCATTATTCATCATTAGGTGACAAAAACTTTTTCATTTGATTCTAAACCACTGTGTACACTTACTAATACAAGTGTGAAATACATTAGTTTAGAGTTATTTATAAAAGGGAAGAGATATATGCCTTAAACCAGATGACACACCAACAATCATGACTCCTTCTTTCCACTAGATGAGCACCCTCCAAACCCTACCCTCCAATCTTGCTTCTAGAACACTTTAGAGTGTTTTGGAGTGTTTGAGTCTTGTAAATGAAGAATTAGGAGGCTATAATTCCTTGTATAGTGAGAGGGGTTAGGGTTTAGGCAAGGGACATGACCACAAGGTCCTTATTTAAAAGATGAAGAGTGACATCATGCAGGGGTACGACTACCCTATATGACTCAACAAGCAATCCAACCCTAAGGTACAAGTGGTACCTTGACTCTTACCCTAGGCTCTTCCTAGGTCAACCATACTATTATGGGTATGAATGAGCATCCTTGAGTCGTAACCAAAGGGTAACACTCAACCCCTAACTCGTATAGACCACCCATAAAGAAAATAGTCCACTCAAGCTAGGTCCATGCTCCATGCGATTGAGTAGTACGAGACTCGTATACATTGGTTTCAAGTGAGGGATTGTCATATCTTATAGAAAATAATGTGTTACCCTCATAGACTGATCAAGGTATGAAAGGTGAGGGCAAAGTGGGTATGAGTCATGACCAAGGGTATGACTCAAATCTCTAGTAATACCCAACTCAGAGACACCAAAAAGTTATTATTTTTCAAAAGTTCAAAGTCTAGGTGTTTCCTCGGACACCGCGCATAGCGGTAGCTTTAGTGCACCGGGCTTCTTTTTTTTTTTTTAAAAGTCTAGGTGTTTCAATTCTCACCCACTTGGGATCATTCATTCACGAATGTAGGGTATGGAAAGCATAAATAAAGGATAAAAAGCATAAACACAATTTAAGACATCAACATGCATCAACTCAATCTTTACATAAGTTAGAGACAAGCACACAACAAGGATGCAACACAACACATATGATGCTTAGAATCAATCAACCATTTCATTTCATTGGTCTTGGGACTCCAACCCATTACTTATCCAACAGTTACTCATTTCATGACTTAGGGACTTCAACCCATCAACTTTCAAGGATATAAGGCAACTCAAAGAATTGGGGACTTTACCCCATCACCTATCAAGGACATGAATCAATCCAAGGTATTAGAGACATAAACCCATCGCAACAAGACACATCATTTCATAGCATTTGGGATTTGAACCCCTTGTCTAGTAAGACACAAATCAATTCACACATTGGGAACTCTAATCCATTGTCTAGCAAGAAATAAATAAATTTAGAGCTTGTAGACTTCAACCCATTGTCTATCAAGACATATATCAAAGAAAAGAGATTAACACAAACTTCCATCATAAGCTTCTGGAATGGGAAATAAATATAGGTACTTGGACTTCATGTCCTCTTCCACCTCCCAAGTAGCTTCCTAAGACTTTTGGTTCCTCCATAGAACCTTTACTGAAGCTACTTCTTTCATTCACAACTGGTGAACTTGACGATCCAAGATCCTCATTGGGATTTCCTCATAGGATAAAGAGTCTGAGATACCAACATCGTCTAAGGGAACAACCAAGGAATGATCACCCACATATTTCCGCAATATAGACACATGGAAAACTGGGTGAATCGAGTTCATACTAGAAGGCAACTCCAACTCATAGGCAACATTGCCAATCCTCTTCACAATCAAGTAGGGATGAATATATTGGGGACTAAGCTTCCCCTTTTTATCAAACCACATCACTCTTTTTTTGGGCAACACTTTCAAGAATACCCAATCGCCAACACAAAACTCTAAGTCGCTACACCACACATTCGCATGGAGTTTTGGCAACTTTGAGGGGTCTTCAATCTATCACAAATCACTTTCACCTTCTCTAAGACTTGGTGGACTAAGATATGCCCAAGCAACTTACCCTCGCCAACTTTATACCACCCAATAGAAGATCGATATCTCCTACCATATAATGCTTCAAAAGGTTCCATGCCAATACTAGAGTGGAAAATATTATTATAAGAGAACTCAATCAAAGGAAAGTGGTCATATCAACTACCACCATAATCAATTACACAAGCCCATAATGTATCCTCTAATGTTTGGATTGTTCTCTCCGCTTGACTATCCGTTTGTGGGTGAAAAGCGGTACTAAGGCATACCTTAGTTCCCTAGCCTCTTTGGAACTAGTTCCAAAAGTGGGATGAAATTGGAGGACCATGATCCAAGATAATAGACACCGGATCACTGTGAAACCTCACGATCTCCATAAGATACAACTTAGCATAATCTTTCACTGTGTAATTTGTCCTCACGGGAATTAAATAAGTGGACTTGGTCATTCTATCAACAATGACCCAAATAGAATCACATTGATTTCGAGATCTAGGAAGACCGGTAACAAAATCCATATTAATTGCTCACTTCCACTCGGGCAACACAATCTCTTGGTATAGGCTACCAAGCCTCAAGTGCTCAACCATTACTTGTTGGCACACCATATATTTAGCCACATGGCTAGCAATAAGATACTACATATTATTCCACCAATTAAACTCTCTAAGGTCATGATACATCTTGGTGGAATCGAGATTAATAGCATAACGGGCCTTATGAGCCTCGACTATGACTCTTCCCTCAATCCGTCAATGTCGGGAACACATAGCCTACCTTGTTACCTCAAGATACCATCACCACCAATCATAAAGTCTGCGACCTTATGTTGTCCCACATTACTCTTAATCTTCATCAAGTTGGGCTCTAAGAATTGATTCCCCTTTATCTCAATAACAAGAGATGATTGAGATACCACATGTACAAACAAACCACCATCCTCAAAGTTCGCAAGTCAAACTCCAAGATTAGCCAAACGGTGGACATCTCTCACCAATTCCCTCTTCTCCATATCGATATGGGCCAAACTTTCCATAGACAACCTACTAAGAGTATCAGTGACTACATTTGCCTTACCGAGGTGGTCATGAAGACTCATATCATAGTCTTTCAATAGCTCAAGCCATCTTCTTTGATGGAGATTCTACTTTTTTTTTGAGTAAATACATATTAGAGGCTCTTATGATCAGAAAAGATATCAATATGAACACCATAGAGATAATGCTGCCAAATTTTTGAAGTAAAGACCACAGCTAATAATTCTAGGTCATGGCCGGGATAATTTTTTTCATGAACTTTTAATTGTCTAGAAGCATAAGCCACCACCCTACCATGTTGCATCAACAAATAACCAAGGCCGACATGAGATGCATTATAATAGACCACAAAACCATTACTACCCTTGGGTAAGATCAAAACCAGAGCCGAAGTCAATTTATCCTTTAGCTTCTCAAAACTACCCTCACACGCATCGAACAATAAGAACTTGACCTTCTTTTGGGTCAACTTGGTCAACGGGGCAGTATAGTGGAAAAATACTCCACAAACTTTCTATAATAATCGGCTAGACCCAAGAAGCTCCGAATGTCAATTAGAGCCGTAGGTCTAGGCCACTTCTTAACCGACGCAACCTTTTGGGAATCTACCATGATCCCTTCACTAGAGATGACATGACCTAGAAAAGCTACGACTTTCAACCAAAACTCATATTTGGAGAACTTGGCATACAAATGATGATCCTTTAAAGTTTGTAACATGGGATGGAGGTGATTTACATGATTTGCCTCACTCTTAGAATAGACTAAGATATCATAAATGAAAACAATGACAAACATGTTCAGGAACGGACGGAAGACCCTATTAATCAAGTCCATAAATGCCATCAGAGCATTGTTCAACTCAAAGGACATGACAAGAAACTCATAGTGAACATACCAGGTTCTAAAAGTAGTCTTAGGGATATCTGCATCCCTAATCTTAAGATGATGATAAACCGATCTAAGATCAATCTTAGGGAACCACGTCGCACCCTGAAGTTGGTCAAGTAAATCATCGATCCTATGAAAAGGATATTTGCTCTTTACGGTCACTTTGTTCAACTAACAATAATCAATGCACATACAAACAAAATCACCCTTCTTGTGCACAAATAACATAGGAACACCTCAAGAAGACTCACTAGGACGGATAAAACCTTTACCTAAGAGGTTCTTCAATTTTTTCTTAAGTTCTTTCAACTCTTTTAGGTCTTTCAATAAGGAGGAATAGAGACTGAACAAGTGTTCGGAACAAGATCAATCTCAAAATCAATTTCCATATCGGGAGGAATACTAAAAAAATCATCAGGAAACACCTCGGGAAACTCATTAACCACGGGAATGGATTCTAGAGAAGGCTATTCTGAGTTAGAATCTTTAACTTGGACTAACTGATACAAACACACCTTGCAATCAACTTTCGAGCTTTAATGTAAGAAATGAATCTTCTATTTGGAATTAGAGAACAACCTTCCCATACAATGACCGGATCATTAGGGATTTTGAACATGACCCTACAGGTCCGATAATCTAAGGAAGCATAGCAAGACTGGGACCAATCCATCCCCAGAACAACATCAAAATCAACCGTGTCTAATTCTATCAAGTCTATAAGAGTATCTTTATCACCAACAAATATCACACACCCCTTATAGACTCATTTAATAATCTTAGAGTGTCCTATTGGGGTAGAAATAGAAAAAAGAACTAACAAACTCTTGAGACCACAATCAAGATGCACAATTATATATAGGGTCACATAAGAAAGGGTAGACCCTAGATAAGGCAAACAATACATATCATAGGAGAAAAGTCTTAATATACCCGTGATAACATCTAGAGATGCCTTAAAATCCTGGCGAGTAGCAAGTGCATATAAGCGGTTCCGGCCAACACCGGTGCTAGAAACAGAAGTAGAGATAGACATAGCACTCTTTGGTGCCGGAGAAGGTGTAGTAGCAATAGGGGCCCTATTAGCCCAAGAAGCTGCTAGAGAGAGACACTCACGCTGTATGTGCCCAATCTAACCACAATGAAAACATCAGCTCCTCTTCTTCTCACACTGACCATGATAACTCTGACCACAGAATCTGCAAAGAGGGCGAGGTAGAGCCAACTAAGAACCACTAGCCTGGAATAGGTGCCTTGTGCCTTAGATATGCCATCAAAATAAGATCAAAGACCACCCAAAAACTTTAGGTAAGGAGAGAAAACACTATCCAAGGAGAACAAACTCGAGATCCCCCACTTCTTTCATAGCAACTTGCCATCATCACCACTACTATACTCAGAAGGCCTAATTTTTTTTCCTCTCTATAATATCAACTTGCTTTTTTTTCTCATCTTCTACTTATTACATATAAATAATCAACCTAGAGGTATCCATGTTCTTAATCAACAAGGCCGCCTAGATCACAAGAACTAGCTTACAGGATAATGCTGAGACAAACTTGCATATTTTAGCCTCATACTAGAAACCATCTGGGAGATTACCTTGATAACAAATGGAATTTAAAGGCATACTCTTGAACGGACATCCTTGTTTTCTTTAAGTTCATGAACACGTCCTCCTTTGCCTCCCTAAACTCTTGAGGAAAGAAGCGATCAAGGAAAGCCTTGGAGAAATCCACCCCAGAAGCCAGACTTGAATCAATACCCCTAGACAACTCCCACCATTCATACGACTAGTACTGTAACGCCATAAAATTGGGTCTCGAGACATCACACGGTGCTTAGGATCACAAGTGACCCTACGCTAACCCTTCTACTGGCATAACTCATAAGCAACTGAACAAAAAGTATAAATCTATATAAATTTACGGAAAATAACTCTTTTTTGAATATGATAGATACAAAACTAAATTTACAAGTTTACAACTCTGCTTTTACAACCAAAACTAAAATGGAATACATCAACTTCTACTGACTGTCTATGAAGCCTCTACTAGTACTGACTGTAGGTACCCGAGTCGTGACTCCCGACTAACCTAACTCAATATGACTGAATAAAGAAAACACAACTTTTCTCGAACTATATAACTAACTCAAGCCCTTGAATCAAAAGGACTCATCACCAGCTGATTGGATGCCACGAACTGACTGGATTGAAGATGTACACTATACCTTCTACCTATAATTCGAGAAAATGTAGCCCACATACAAATATGTGGGTCAGTACCATGAAAACGTACCGAGCATATAGGGGTGCAATGCATATATAAAATAATGTCTTAATATCATCACAGTTTATAAAATTATGCATCCTGATATAAATGACTCACTTAGCTGGAATTAAAATCATCTTAATCATAAGAGAGTAAAATATATCGGGTGAAACATGTGAGTCATGATAATAAATCTAAATTCACTTCCATATCGATTCCAAATCATCAAAGCAATCAAATCTCATAACAATTCTCTTTGGAATATATGTTTATTAAATCTTTCAAAAATAATGACTTTCTCAAACTCAGTCTTTCAAACAAATATGTTTTCAACTCTCTCACATATAAACCATTGCTTATCCACTATCATCACCACTATCTTAACATAGGAAGAGGTCATCGAAGGGCTAATACATATAAATCAGAAGCACAAAAACTACAATACATAATATTAACACTTATCTTTGTCCTGAGGAATAAAATATCAAAGGCATGGATTCATTAAAGAAATCTAAAATGAGAAAATGCACGATATAATGCGAACTTCACTAGTATCATGAGTTTAAAAACTATTCATACTCTGAAACATGACTTTATACTTATCATGAGCTATTCAACATAAGACTGGAATTCATAGATTTATAAGAGATAACTTGAATCACAGAGTGAAGTAGTTACATGCTTGCTAGAAGCTGATAATGGGCTTGAGCACAAATGATAGGTATAAGCGTAGGCCTGTGGCATGGATTTGTCAAGCAAGTGATGGATTTGGTGTTGTAATGACTGAAATCGAAGGAATAATCTAGAATAAGAAGGGATTACTATCTCATCATAACTCATTATTGACATGTATGACAATCTAATTCTCAAAACTCGATTTGGTTCTTCACTAACCATCTCCCCCTTAGGTCAAAGCTGGTATTCTAAGTATGATGGTCTACTCCATATCCTCGAGATTATGCCGTAATTTCATCATTATATGATCTACACATAAATGCTAAAATAACAAGAATAAACTAATTTCAAACTTACCAACTTCATTCTTGAACAACCCATGCATATGCCATCCTTAAATTTTTAGCTTCAATAATCATCATCAAAGACGTACACTCTCATTTGCAACCATACCTACATCTCTAATCACATAATCATAACCTACCAAGATCGCACCTCTAATCTCATCTTTTTTTCCAAACCATGAGAATAATAATCATACTAAAAAGGCTCAACATCTTCAATCATAAATCCTTAACATATCTATCAAGAACATCATAAATTATCTAACTAGCCTTTCTTCACCTAGCAACTCAACGTTACTACTAACCACACAATATACAATAATCCTAAAAAATAATGCATCCCTATAGCACCTTGGGCACACCTCTACACCATACTTAATTACAAACACATGATCTTATACTCTTGCATACACTGTTCAGGCCTACTAGATCACCTCCATATAACTAGCACCAACAACTGAATATGAAATGTTCAAACTTAATGTCTAGATATAAACATGATTTATAACCCAATCCCACACACAATTTTCACTTCAAAACTATAGAACATAACATTAAGAAAAACTAGTACACAATGAAAATCGATCATAATTATATGACCTATCTTATTCATAATCTGTTAACACATCCTTCTTCTTCACATCGTTACTATTTACCTATCTTGACACCTAAATTACTTTCATAGGTCTATAAATTTCAACTAAACTTCCTCTTGCAATCTCAAAAAATCCTAAATTAACAATACTCAACCTCCAAGTACTTCCATCAAAACCTATACTTTCCTAGCACAACAAATACCATCAATAACTCTTTTTATACTTCAACCAAACAACAATCCACCTTAACTAATAATCTCCTTCTCTAACTTCACTAAACTAACAAACAAGGGTATATAACTTTATTACTAATTCAATCATAAGCAAAAATTTAGCTATACATATTTAATAAATCGCCCTTAGCACCATTCTTGCCACTACACTTCTAAACCCACAAGTTCAACTAACATAATACTTTTAACTAAACATTACTACTTCTGTCACTAGACAGAAACCCAAACTTTCAACTAACACCAGAATAACAAGATAAACAACAAGTTGCTAGTGAATCGAAATAAGCCTCACACGACTTCACTAGACTTTGGTTTTGTATTTTGAATAAGAAAATTAGATGAATAACAAAGCAACTATGCTAGTGAATCAAAATAGGCCTCACACGGCTTTACTAGACTTTTATTTTTCACAAACATAATGATAATAAGATTACATAATACAAGAGATAGAAAATTAACACACATCAACGATCTAAGAATACACCTTACTCTGTCTTAATTAAATAACTCATAAGAACAAGGGTATAACTTTAAATCTGAAGGACTTATAACATACTAGAAGGCTCTCCTCAAGCCATATTTATGAAACTTGTGCTAGCAATTATAAAAGCATTATCTGGGGAAGAACTGGAACTTGCCAAACATATTACTTCAAGAACATAGATAGAGAAGTATAGATTATCATTATGAATTCTAAGGAGAAATTTGGAAGCATAGCTGAGTCGGGCTTAGTGCACGATTTCTATAGGCCTAATAAAGCACTTCAATTTTTTGGAACTCAAAAGTACTGATAGGATACTTTTGTAGCTCTTTAACAATTCCATAACTATCTATGGAGAATTAAGCTCAACTATTTCTGATACCTTGGAAATAAGCCAGAGATGGCCTGACTAGAGTAAAATGAAAATCTGTATAAGTTTCTTGGAGAACTTTTTGATAGCACAATTTAAGACTTAAAAGAATGGAGACATTTCCTAAATACTCTGTAGCCTCTGGAAGAAAAGTACAGATGTCTCGACACCTTTCCATAAGACTCTACTAGTCACAGCTTCATAGACACCCTAGGACACTTGAACTCTGTACTTTGATACCAAGTTTGTAATACCTCAAAATCGGGTCCCGAGATGTCACACAGTGCTTAGGATCACAAGTGACCCCAAGCTAACCCTTCTACTAGCATAACTCATAAGCAACTGAACAAAAACTATAAATCTATACAAATTTATGAAAAATAACTCTTTTCTAAATATGATAGATACAAAACTAAATTTACAAGATTACAACTCTGCTTTTACAACCAAAACTGACACAAAATACATCAACTTCTACTGACTGTCTATGAGGCCTCTACTAGTACTGACTGTAGGTAGCCGGGTCATGACTCCCAACTAACCCAACTCAATATAATTGAATAAAGGAAATACAACACTTCTCAAACTATATAACTAACTCAAGCCCTTGAATCAAAAAGACTCATCACCTGCTGACTAGATGTTGCGAACTGACTGGATCTAAAGATGTACACTATACCTTGTACCTACATTTCGAGAAAATATAGCCTATATATAAATATATAGTTCATTACCATGGAAACGTACCGAGCATATGGGGGTGCAATACATATATAAAATAATTTCTTAATATCATCACAGTTTATAAAATTATGCATGCTGATATAAATAACTCACTTAGATTGAATTAAGATCATCATAATCATAAGAGAGTGAAATATATTGGGTGAAACATGTGAGTCATCATAATAAATCTCAATTCACTTCCATCTCGATTCCAAATCATCAAAGCAATCAAATCTTATAACAATTCTCTTTGAAATATATGTTTATTAAATCTTCCAAAAATAATGACTTTCTCAAACTCAGTATTTTAAACAAATATGTTTTCATCTCTAATAAAAGAATAAGACTTCACATATTAGATAGGAGAGTACACACACACACATTGGGAGATCTCATAACCGACATACACCATGTGAGCCACATGGAGTCCAATGTACAACCCATGTTGGGGAGAGCCATCCTATTCTTGCCATCTTAGTAGGACTATAAGTATCAAATCCAAAAACTAGTGCTCACTGTATATAATCAGCCTCAATTTTGGCTCATACAGGGGCAAGTAGTACTAAGGAAGTGCCAAAACAGCTATACCTCCCACTCGGTGCTAAAGACTACTCCCAGACTTAGCTCAGATCTTTTAAAAGAAAATCCACCACAAAATAATTCAGCAATTAACAATAGGAGCCATCATGCTACCCCTTTTTCATAACAAATCAAAATATGGATTTCTTTTCTCATTTGAGTTCAAAAATAACTCTTTCAAGACCAAAAGGTCAAATAATTCAAATCTCAAGGTGTGCATAACACATTACTTTCACAAAAATCATAATTCTCAAATAGGGTTCAAAACCCATATATCAATACTTGAGCAAAATATTTCAAGGTTCACACTTTATGTAGCAAACATGTATAATTCATATGAAAATCTGGAGATTCAAATTCAAACATGATATTAACATCAAAACTCAAGGAATTTATCTTCAACACATAATAAAAATATAAGTCTTTTGAACAAGAATGTAGGATAATAGTTTCTATCTCAAATTCATATCAAAGCATGTAAAGTCATATATCTTTGTAAAATAATACAAATTTTGAGCACAAGAACGAAAGGATGTTCTTGTTGAAAAACCCCATATACCTTAAACTTGAAGCTTTGAATGAACTCTTGACCTTAGGACTCTATTCGTAAAAATAATGAGTGTTTCTTGTAGCCCTCGGAATGGGGATTCCGAATCTCAAAGAATTATTGAAAACTCATGGTTGAATCTTGAGATATTTGAATTTTTAGGTTGAAACCCTAATGAATATTCTTGGTGATTTTGAGAGAAAGTAAACTTATTTTGGTGTTATGGGAGTTTAATCCCGTGTTATAGACATATATAGGGGTGTTTTTGGCACTTTAAATTGAGGTATGCGGCGCATTGCTTATCGCACACATTTAAGTATGCGCCACATTGCTTATCACACATATTTAAGTATGCGCCGTATTGCTTATCGCACACATTTAAGTATTTGCCGCATTGCTTATCGCACACCTATTCCAGTAGCTATGTGCGATTGTTTAGGTAATGCACTCTACTTCACAAAGCCATAACTCCTTGCTTGGGTTTTGGATTTTGATGAAATTGGTATTGTTGGAAAGCTAATTCAATTATCAAGAATTTGATAGGTCTTGGGATGAAAAATTCCATGTATATAAAGAGATATTCACGTTTGAAGTTGACCCTTGTAGAATCAACTATCAAACTTTGGATGAATCAATTGGTCTTAGCTCAAATTTGTTCTAGGTCATTGCTATGAACATTTTTCACTTCTAAACTACTCCATAGACTAGGATAATTATAATGAAACTTATATTCATGTAAGAATCACTTGGATTAGAGCTTAGACGCGTTAGAATGACAATTAAAATTCCAGCACAAAAATATAGGGTATTACAAGTACGCTACATCTTTCAATTGGTAGGATGCAAACTCAATACCCTTAATTTTAGAAGCATGTATAATTTTAAAGATCCTATCTATTTCATTAATAAATCCTTGAGGATCTTTTTCAACCTTTGTACCAAAGAACATATGAGGGATCGAACTCATAAATTGGCCAATTCTTGTAGCCTCAAAAGAACCAAAAGTCAGAGAACCACGCCCCAATTGAAAGTCTACCAATTGAGTAAAGAGGTTGTTAAAGCAATAAAACTCAACATTAGTAGCATCCCTTTGAGGGAATGAGAGTGGGTTGGTGGGTATAACCCTATGAGGATGGCCAGATATCGCAATCTTAGCCCAAGTCTGAACTCCAAAAGTTGGACGAGCTTTGTCCATAGGACCCTCAGCCCTAGCCCAGGTCTGAACTCCAAAAGTTGGACAAGCTTTGTCTATAGGACCCTCAGTAGTGTCTTCCTGAGTCTCAGATCTCCTTTGAGGTATGATCTAAAAGATAGCAAACAAAATCAGAGGAAATCCAAGACCTTAGACATAATAGCTTAAGACTGAAACACAAAAAAGGGAAACATTCCTAAAATGTCTCATAGCCTTTATTTTATAAGTGTGGTGCGCTTCAGACCCATAAAAAAATCTACTTGACACGGTATTGTGAACACCCAAGTGACCATGAACATATCTCTAATACCAATTTGATATGCCCCAAAATTAGGCTATGTCGTATGGGTACCTCAAGTACACATGTACCGAAGGTCACCCCGATAACCCAACCCAATCATCATCACATCCATCCGAAGGACCGAATGAATCCTGACCACCTAATAAGATAAAAAAATATAACTAAGTATCAAGGTTTATAACTAAGTATCAAGGCTTAACAAGTCTAACCATTTCATTAGATTAATAAAATTAAACATTAAACCTAATTCCACTGTTATCCATAATACCTAAAAAACACCAAAGTTTAGAAATATATATGTCGAGAAAGGCCCTCGATACTAGCCAAACAAAGCCAAAATAGACTAAGTCTAAAGATAAGGGACCCAGAATGAATGTCTTTCAAAGTAAGGAAGCTCACCACTCCAAGTCAATGCATGAACTGCTTTAATCATCTAATGACTGTATAGGATAGGAAGAAGGTGCTCCGGCCACTATGTCTCATAGAGATATAGCATTTGGATATGGTTAGCGGTTGGAGTGCTAGCATGTAACTTAAGGATAAATATAAAATAACATCATGAATTACATTAAGTCAATATATCACATTTCATATCATTTACACACAATCCCATACGTATAGATACATCACATGCTAATCAAGGTATCAAGGCTCATTATTATTATTAAAAATTCATTAATTAGACATAAAGTGGGGGACTCCGACCTCCACACTTATAGGTTTAAAAATTATGCATGGACTTTGACCACATTCATATGAAATTAGACAAGGGAATTAAACCATTCTTACTCATTCATTAGCCAAGGACTTTAACCGCATAAAAAATCATTTAAACAAGGTCTATATAACCATAAACTCATCTAATTGGACATAGGAATTCAACTATAAGTCCACTCATTCAATCGGGAATGGGACTTTGACCTCATGCTCACACATTTGGCAAGGAACTCTAACCTCATGATACACTTGGACTATAACCGCAAGCCATTCTATTTCGTGAGGTTCTCGAACCTCAAGAGATATCTTTAAGCATGGGACTTTAACCTTAAGCAATATCATTGGGCAAGAAACTTCAACCTCAAGCCATTTATAAGGCAAAGGACTTCAACTTCAAGCCATCACATAAGGTAAGGGACTTTGGCCTTAATCCATCATAACTATCATTAGTTGGCATTTGGGAATTTAACCCTTTTCCCATGCATTAATATACATTCATTACAACTTAAGGACTTTTAACCACTTTAGCCAATTCAACACTGTACATGACCACATGGCCCTTATGGGAGCCTCCATTACTCGACCATCACAATAGGCCAATGCCTTAACTTAATTCAACATACAAAGTAAGTTATGGTCATCAAGACCCTTACAACAATTCTATGCCACATTCTAACCATACTTGGGTTCAACCTACAATTTAAGTTCATCTTTATATCTAGGGACTTTACCCTTTCATTAGCCTATAACCAATGTTCTCAATTTCATCACATATGGTTCATAATTTCTTTGACATTTCATTTATCATTTATCCACATTCATTTGGTCCATTTCCCTAGCTCAACACATCATCAACAAATGACTAGATAATTTACTTAGATATTTTCACAAACACCTTATATACATACGTTTATCAAGGTTATTTTCATGGTAAAGATCATTAAGGTTGGAGTTAATCAAGACCCTCATATAAAACCATACACAACAAGCACTCACATATGCAACTTACTATCAATAGCATGTATAATCATAAGTATAAGCAAGAATCACCATTATTCATTATTAGGTGATAAAACCCTTTTTATTTGATTCAAAACCACCATGTACACTTACTAATACAAGTTTGAAATACATGGGTTTAGAGTTATTTAGAAAAGGGAAGGGATAAATGGCTTAAACAAGATGACTTATCAATAATCTTGACTCCTTCTTGCCACTAGATAAGCAACCTCCAAACCCTAGCCTCCAATCTTGCTTCAAGAATCTTTTAAAATGTTTGGAGTATTTGAGTCTTGTTAATAATGACTTTTTGTAAATAAAGACTTATAAGAATATAATTCCACATATAATGGAAGGGGTTAGGGTTTTAGGCATGGGAAATTATGGTAAGGTCCATATTTAAAAGCTGAAGAGTTACCTCGTACAGGGGTACGACTCCCCTATATGACTCAATAAGCAATTATACCCTAGGGTATGAGTGATACCTTGACTCATACCCTAGGCTCATCCTAGGTAAACTATACTATTGTGGGTATGAGTGAGCACCCTTGAGTCATAACCAAACGGTATGACTCAACCCCTAACTCATATAGACCACCCATAAAGAATACAGTCCACTCAAGCTAGGTCCATGCTTCATATAATTGAGTAGTATATGATGCATATATATTAATTACAAGTGAGGAATGGTCATGTCATATTAAAAATAGTGTGTTACCCTTATGGACTAATCAGGGTACAAATAAGGAGGGCAAAGTGGGGATGAGTTGTGACCAAAGGTATGACTCAAGTCTCTAGTCGTACCCAACTCACAGATACCAAAAATTTATTTTTCAAAATTTTAAATTCTAGGTGTTTCAATTTGTGTGGAATAATATGAAGTGGGATATAGCTGACTTTGTGGCTAAAGTATTGTGTGTCTGCTAGTAAAGGTTAAGCACATGAGGCCCGATGGGCTACTTCAAGAGATTGAATTATCAATGTGGAAATGGGAGTTAATTAATAAAGATTTCATTACCAGCCTACCCTGGTCGTGGAATCAACGTGACTCTATTTGGGTCATTGTAGATAGGATGACTAAATTAGAGCACTTCTTGCCAGTGAGGACTATGCAATGTTGTTCCTTAAAAAAGTTGTAAAGTTGCATGGTGTGCCTATTTTGATTATTTAAGATTATGGTACTCAATTCTTGTCACATATCTGGTGCTCTTTTATGAGTAGTTTGGGGACTAAAATTTTTCTTAGGATGGACTTTCACCCATAGTAGGATGGGCAAGACAAAAGAACTATTTATACTTGGGAAGATATGTTGCGAGTTTGCATAATTTACTTTGGTGGTAGTTGGTTCGACCATTTGTGCTTGTTTGAGTTTGCTTATAACAATAGTTACCATTCTAGCATTACTATGGCTCTATTTGAGGTATTGTATAGTAGGTGATGTAGATCTCCTATTAGGTGGTTCGGCGTTAGCAAAGCAGAAATGTTTGGCCTAGATTTGGTTCACCAAGCTTTGAATAAGGTGAAGGTAATTTGGGATAGTCTTAACACATCTCTTAATTGACAAAAGTCCTATGTAGACATGAGGCAAAGGATTTGGAGTTAGATGTTGGACATTGGGTGTCCTTGATGGTATCTCCCATAAAGGGAGTAATGCAGTTTGGGAAGAAGGAAAGATCAATCATCAGTATGTAAGACTATATGTAGTTTTGATAAGGGTTGGTAATATTGTATATGAGTTGGAATTGCCCTCTAGCACGAGTTCCATTCATTCAATAATCCATGTGTCTTTGTTGTAGAAATACATGGGTGATCTTATGTTTGTTATTCCTTTAGAGAAAAATGGAATTTCAGATTCCTTGTCCTATAAGGAGGTCCCAATGAGGATGTTGGATTGGCAAATTCATCGTTTGCGAATGAAGGACGTGGTGAAATACCTAGGCTTTGAACCATTAGAAAATTTCCCATGTTTAAGAATTCTGGACTAGGTACTAGTCGTACCCACTGGATATGACTTAGTGAACCCCTCTTGTACACTAGGAAGCATAATGAGGGTTATACACAGTACAAGATATGACTTGTCCCCCCATGGTAGTATGTTAAGGTATGAGTCATACTGAGTTAAGTCGTATGATGTTTGACACTTGATCTAAAGTGGATTGTTTTTGGTAACGGTTAGGGTACAATTTAGGGTATGGTTTAGGGTACCAATCTTACCCATAGGTATGAGTCTAGGGTGAGTAAGTCATACCTTTGGCAGTGTATGGGTCTTTGGTAAACCCTAGGGTACGAGTTATGGTACCACTCGTACCCTAGGGTACAGTTGAGCCAGGTGAGCGGGACCCTCATAGAGCTCATTTCTATCTATTAAGTTAAGGTACCTATGGTCATTTCCCACCATAAAATCCTAAAGTCCTATCACGACTCAAAGAAACCCCTAGTCACGATAATGGTGCTTACAGTCACAAGTGACCACAAGCAAACCCATGAGCTGGTACATATTGTAAGCACTAAATAAATTAATAATAAAACACATATGCAATACCAATATAAATACTGAGATATGATTACCTCACAAGTCTAAAATATCTAATAAATACTGAAAACCAACCATCTATCTCAACGACAAAAAAACACTGAAAGAACTGGTAACTGTCTAACTGCTTGCCTGACTGTCTAATTGTTTTAAAGCCTCTAAATTGACTGAGAAGTTAATGGGATACACCCACAACTAACTCCAACTAACTGAACATAAGGAAGTACTAAAATAAACAAATCATGTCCTCGATGGATAGGACTCACCACTACTGTTGTCGAGTATACTGATCTATCTAAGAGTGGTAGAGAAATTGAGCTTTCAAACCTATGTTATAAGATAATATAGAGCAAAGAAAAGTATGCGATCAGTACTTTGAATGTACTGGTACGTGAGAAGAGGACTGGCGTAAATACTGGAGAATAAATGCATAAATATTTAAAAACTAAGAATGCAAGACCAAGCATAAATATGTTTCTGAGATAATATGTAAATAATTATATAACTAAAAATCTGTATGCTTTGGTCGAGCAAACCTGAGATAAGACATACTGATTATTAAGTAACTGGTATCTGTATACTGATTAACTAATGTTTGTATACTAATTAACTAATATCTAAATACTGATCATGTAATACTAAATTATACGTAGTCTAAATAACTATATTGAAACTATGGGAGGTATCATGTAACCAACATGCCCCAATCTGACCTAATCGATGTCCAACCTATATCCCTAATTAGAAGGGTGTCAGTAATATACCACGGGTACTAATACTGGATATGTGGATCCACTAAGCTGGTGCCCCAAAATACTAAGGAGTCACCCTCTACTGGCAGGTGCTCTCATGAGATATATGTTAACCAGTGTTCTGAAATACGAGCGCATCATCGCATTATGCGGTGATGCGATGCGATGCGATGCGATGCGATGTGAGGCTTTCCTGCTGTGAGTAACTAATGTGAGGATATTTATAAATACGGGTGCATAATCCTATGATGCAAGATGTATTATGATGCGAGATGCTAGCTGATGCGCTCGTAGCATGTTGATTTTATTTGTAGGGCTATTTTTAAATTAAAAATAAAAGAGTCAGATCAATTTTAAAGTTAAAAAAGAGTAGGATCACTGTCGCCTTAACTTTTGCAAACTTTTAAGGTTTATCTCTAAAGAGAGTCACAACCTCTTTTCTTCTTCACTAAGATTTTTTGGTAATTTTTCTTCCTTCTTTCTTCTCTGTTTTGATGTTTTTCACTACTGCAACTTCACTGTTATTTTGCCCCTTTTTTCACTTCTGCTGTTTACTGCTGCGATTAGTTCCTATTTTTCTCTATTTTCTTTCTCTATTTTTTTCACTTTTGCTCCTTACTTCTTTGTTTTCTTTTGATTTTGGTGATCAAACCTGCGATTTTGGTGTTTCATTTAAACATTTGCTTATATATAATGTCTTTATTGTCGTTTATGTAGTTGTTGTGGTTTTTTTTAATTATTAATTACTGTTTGGATGTTCTTTGGTCTTTTTTTTCTTCAAATTGTGATTCACTTCAATGATGCGGCCGCATCACTTCACGCATCGTGTAATGCATGATGCGGAAATTTGTCGCTTTTTTCTATATCACGCTTCCATGAACACTGGTGTCAACCCTCTACTGGCAGGTAGATATCTCAAATATATGCTAGCTACGTACTTCCATAAGTTAGGGATTTCTACTGAGGGTCACACCTTCTACTGGCAGGTGAGCCCCCATCCCTATGTTCGCTCAGTGCTAAATCCTCCTAACTACACTGATGTTGGTACAGAATTGAACTAAGGTTAACTAAACATTTTTCTTGATAGTGCTCATCATGATCATATCAACTAAATAAATAGAAATATTTATGGCTTAACTGAATCATTACTTAAAAGATCTAAAGTCATGTAAAACACATAGGTATTGGGTGGTCATAGCCTGCCTGGACTAAATGACCATAATTTATGATAATAATCTCTTAAAATAGTAACATGGTATTATGGTTCAAAACCCAAAAGCATAGATATTTCATTAAACCTATGAGGATCATAAACTTGAACATGGGAATGTGTTAAACATAGGAAATCAACGTGATTCATATGGCTAAATTCATAAATTAGGGAATTTTTCATGAAACTCATTTAAACAAGACATGGGAACTAAAATTTAAAGTATGAGGAAATTAAATCTTTCATGGGATCATCCATGGGATGAACTGAATTTAAATTACTAAGGAAAAACATGAATTAAACATATCTTGAACATATAAAATACCGTAGTAAAGAAAAACTCCATAATTTAATTAAAAGAGAAGGGTTTTAGGCTCAATGGGTGAAAAATACCATTCGATGAATACCCCGCATACCTTAACCTTCTTAACTTAAAAGATAAACACTAATCTTGATGCTTTCTTAGAGGTTCTTGAAGTTGGGGAACTTGAATTCTTGATTTCTTGGGGAAAGGAACTCAATTTTGTTCTTTGGAAAATAGAGAGTTTTCTTGAGAGGAATTCGGGGAAGAAGGGAAAATAATGCCCTAATTAATGCCCTAAGTCGTGTTATGAACGATTGGGTTGAGGGAGAAAAGACCAAATTTCCCCCCAGTAATTTAAATTCAAAACTGGATTCAACAAGCTCATCGCAATGCAGTCTTATTATGGACGTTGATTTATCTCACCATGATGCAGTATGTATGACATCGGGACTAATGCCAAAATGCCCCAAAGACATACCTTTTACATCCCTGGACATGAATCAACTCAAAAACAAACATCTTAGGGTTGAGAAGACCAAAATAAAAATCCTTAAAGTTAGAGGGTCATAAAAATGGCAACGTCCCCAACACTTAGTGAAAATTTCAAGTCTTAAGCCCCTTATGCATGCAAATAAAAGATGAATCAAGCTAAGATTAGTACGATGTATTACAAGTCCCCTCACTATATAATGTCTTGTGGCCATCTAAACATCTATTAGGGAATATCGAACCATTCCAAAACACTCTCTCAAATACACTCTGAAGATTTAGAGGCTAGGGTGCTAAGGGCATTCATCTAGAGGCAAAGGAAGAAGTTATTTGATGAATCATCTTGTATAAGGCATGTGACTCTTTTTCTTGTTATTAAATCAACTATCATATGTTTTAAACATGAATTATGACTTGTAAACCTTGGTTTTGAAATCACAAGTTAAGGGTTTTGATGCCTAGTTGTGAGTAATGTTTGCACTTTCTTGTACTTGAATATATACATGATTTTGGTGATGATTTATTCAAGTGGGTACTTGTTGATTATGATTTAACAATTGGGTCATGACTAACCCTAAGTTTGATAATTGCTACTTTGATTTTGGTCTAGGTAAAGGCATACTAACAAGGTGTTTGTGAAAATATCTAAGACAAATGTCTTGACACATGTTGATGATGTCTTGAACTAGGAGAATGACTAAATAAGTATGAGTTCTTGGTAAATAGTATTGTAAGGACCTTGTTATCCATGTAATTAGTTAATTAATGACCTTGATGGTTTGATTGCTAAAAAGGTCAAAGTCCCTAAACATGAAACTGAACTTGAATTGTGTTTTGAACTAAAAGTGAGGTAAAAGAATGCTAATGAAGAATGAATGGTTTAGTAAGGGGCTTGATGACCACAAATTGAATTTAATGATGAGTTGAATCAAGGCATTGGACTATTAAAGTGTGTTATTAATATAAATGGTTCAATGAAGACCTTGTGGTCATGTATGATGTTGACTTGGATAAATTGGTTAGAGTCCTTAAGGTTGAAATAAATTGCATGGATGGAAATGCATGAACAAAAAGGGTTAGAGTTCAAGTGTCGACTAGTAATGGTAATAAGATAGCTTGAGGTTAGAGTCCCTTACCTAATGAAAATGCATGAGGTTAAAGTCCCTTGCCTAATGAAAATGCATGAAGTTAGAGTCCTTTGCCTAATAAAAATGCATGAGGTTAGATTCCCTTTCCTAATTAGTCCCTTGCCTAGTAAAAATGTATGAGGTTAGTGTCCCTTGCCTAGTAAGAAACGTTCAAATCTGTAAGGATGGTAAGCCAGAGTCCTCTATTTCATATCTCATGATTGAGTCCTTCATGAATACTTCCTAAGTCTTATTTCTTTTTCGACATATTATGTATTCATATATATATCTACATGTATGCCAGTGTATATAAATGTGTTTGATTATGATATATTGACTTGTTTTTTTATTGATGGCACTATTTTATGCTTATCCTTAAGTTACATTCTAGTGCTCCAATTGCCAACCATCTTCGAACGCTATGTCCCCATGCAACACAGGGGCCAGAGCTTCTTCTTCTCTTTCTGCACAGTGATCGGGTGTTCGAACGGTTCGAGTTTTGACATTAAAGTAGTGAGCTTCCATATCTTGGAAGGAATACATTTAATAATCTCTCTATATTATGTCATAAAATTTTTTAGACTTGGTATTTAGTTATTGTCAGGGGCATGTGCCGATAAATCATAAACATCAGATTGGTATAGGCTTTGTAGATGACTGTGGAATTAGGTATGTTGATTAGTATGATGATATTAATGGATTTATTATATGCTTCTTAAGCTATAATTATTAGTCTTGTTTTGTCTTTCTTATTATATGTCGGAGTTCATCCGGCACTTGTGGTATGATATGATGGTTAGGTTAGGTATATGGGGTAATCTTTGGTCCTTGTATGATTGTGGTGCCCATAAGATAAGGCTTGGTTTTGGGTCATGTCAAGTTTGTATCAGAGCCTAGGTTCATGGTTAGTTAGGTATCCACAAAGTTGTGTCAAGTAGAGTATCTTTTATGGGTGTAAAGTGCGCCACACATAAAGAGAGAGTCTACGAGATACTTAGGAATGTTTTTCTTTCTTATGTTTCTATCCCGATCTATAGAGTCTAAGGTTTTGGAACCTTCTAATTTATTTTTGCTTATTCTTTAGAACATGCCTCCGAGGAGGTTTGACATTCAGGTAAATCTTTCTGTCCCGACTAAGGCCAATATGGATGAAGCTCGTCAAATCTCTAGGGCACAAAATTGGTCAAAGGTTACAGTTCTTGATTTTCATCATGGAGTCCAACCAATATCTGCTAACCCTACTCGAAAAAATAGCACTCGTGCTTATTTACCTCAAAGATAGGTTACTAATGTCAAGTTTTGACATTCTATTCATCTATTAACCTAAATAGTGGAAACTCTATCATGCCAATTTGGTCCTATTAGTATGAGAAAGAATGAGGCAAGGTCGGTAAAAAGTTAGGGTAAGACTTCTTAATTTTTTGGACAAATAAGAGGCCACCGGTATAGTGGAAACTGGTCTAAAAGAAAGAGTTGGGTGAATCCTAACTCCTATTCCATGACTAGTGCTCCCTAGCCGCAACCGCTTGGAGACAGGCATTCTCAAATTAGTAATGCTTCAAGGGCATAAGGTGCCTAGAATCAGGCTATTGGGGACCAATCTGTACCATTTTATCCTTTTTGTTGGTTTTATGGTCGGACACACCATGGTTGTTGCAAGGAAGAGAGGAATTGGTGTTCTAGTTATTGTCAATTAGGTCATATATAGAGAAAGTGTCCCATAAGGATTATCACTTAGGAAAATTGGTTACCAACTGCCATTTCACAAGCTCTTGCACCAAGAGGTGTTGTTTCTAGATTTGACACTAGTCGGGATCATCTGAATGCTCTTACTATCCTTAAGGAGTCCGAGGCATCTCCCGGTGCTGATACCAATACATTGAAAACTCCTTTCCCCGTTCTGGGTGTTGTTTACTTGGTATGGGGTATTCTCTATCTTATGTGACCCCATCTATGATTATGAATTTTGTTTTTGGTCCTAAAGTTATTATGGACTCTTTTCTATTTCTACACCAGTAGAAGACTCTGTGGTTAGAAAAAAAGTCTATAGGAGATATGTTGTACCTGTTAGTAGTAGAGGAACTTTTGTAAACCTAATAGAGTTGGGCATAGTTGACTTTGATATTATTTTAGAGTGGATTATTTATACTCGTGCTATATGTCTTAAGGTTGTTGAACCTATAAGTTTGTCATTAGGATCTATGCTGAGTCGATTATAGAATGGGAGGATGGTTTTACTCCCTTTTTAATAATGGGAAAGCTTATAACATATCTTATAACTTGGAGACTGGTCTCCAAAGAGGTGTCTTTATTATTTGGTATAATTTAAAGGTTCTAACTTAGAAAGCCTTTTACTTGTATTCAATTTTGGTGCTGAATGGCTTCTTGAGGTCCTTTTGGATGACGTATAATTTCTACTCTTTCTTTATAGAATGGCTTCAGTGGAGTTAAAGGGGCTTGGAGGGAAATTAAGAGATCCTTTAGATAAAGGTTCCATCTATTCTAGTGTCTTGCCGTGGAGTGTTCTATGATTTTGATGCATAAGGAAGGGGATGGTTTCCCTAAAAATGAATAGGTTGTTGGTTGGTGGATAAAGAATTTATAGTGTCCTCCTTATGGGGTGGACCATATATATGCATACTCTACATGGGGTACTTTGTTTGTAGTGCATGGTGGTTGATAAAGAGAGTGTGTATGCTCGGGGAGAGCAATACGGTAGTCACGGAGGTAAATTGGTAGATTGGATGGGGTTTTAGGTGTAGGAGAACCAAACGTACCTGGAGTACGTCCTTGGTAATACCCATTAGAGAAGAGTGTTATGCTTATAGGTGTCATCCAATGAAGGTTGATGATTAATCTAAAATTTTCTTCTAGCGGTGAACTTCAAGGAAAGGCCGGATTGCATACTCTAGTGATTCTCTCCTAATTCGGTTAAGAGAGTACTCTACTAATATTGAATACATTCTTATAGCGATTATGCCTAAGGTTTGTATTTTGCATTTGCCTTATTCTTTGGATATGAGTCTTGATCTTATTTTTCCTTACCTATGGTATATATGGTTGTGTTTCTTTTGTGTTCAGTCCTAAGGACTACTTATATAGTATGGTTTATTTTGGTTGGGATGTCTCTTCATTTATGATCTTTGTAGTTATTACGAAGTACTTTGTACCTATGATATCGTGTCTCATTTCAGGGGGTCTTGCCTTGGGTGGCAAGGATAATTCTTATAATTTGGGTCATTAATGATACTTCTTAGGATAGATTGGTAGTGGTTTTGGAGGTGTGGTGATATTTTTAAATGAGGAATGTAGAAGTCCCTAATTGGGGGAGATTCTGGGATGGCTACTAGAGTTAAGATTTTGGAAGGTGAGGTAAGGTTGTTGACATGGAAAATGGTTAGGAAAGGAATAGGTGGTAAAAACCTTGGTGAAAATTTTAGGGGGTGCTAGATCTTTGGAAGGATTGATCATACCGCGAATACATAGGCGGTAGGATTGAATGTTGTGATTGGTAGATCTACCAGTAATAGGGTTGAGTACTTAAGAGGCTTGGAGATGCATGATTTATGAATTGATTTCATGGCATACTGGTTGTATGGTTTTGAGTTTTCAACTATATGTTAGGGTTTTTGGGTTATATTGTTTGTTATGGTCTCCCATGTCTTTTACTTATGGTTTTTACGTTATATCGATGATGGAAAGGAGTGGTGTTTTGGGATAGATGTAAGGAGTAGAGCTTGGTGGCCTAAGGTAACTTCTTCTTGCTTTTGGTAGGCCTGATTTGGAGTGGTGTATAACATAACTAGACTCAAGTTCTCATAGTGTTGTGTCTTGATAAATCCTAAGTTGAATTGAACTTGCTTTCTAGCATAAGTTCCAATTCCATTCAACTTGTATTTTTAACGTCCCACATCATTAATGCATTAGCTCATGGTAATATGCTCTTAGAGTTAAATGAATAGAATAGTGTCAAAAAGACTTTTATCTCATTTTTGACTTCTAAAGTGAGTAGATTTTAAACCATCTATAGTTTCCCTAATTTTAACTTTTTATCATTGGGAAATTGAGTGAACTTTCCGTCGATATAAGATTCGCCCAAATCCGATACCCGGGCAAGAAGTTATGGCTAATTTTAGTCCTAATCGTAAAACACCGTCATTTTGGTGCTTGGCGTATCACAGAGTGGGTCGATTTAGTAATTGTCAAATTCTATTAGCCTAGCGTGATTGTGGTGCATCGCTCTGAAGCTCTAGGTCCTAACCAGTGGGACAACGCAATGGCTCCGCGTCGCAGTGACCCTAAGAATCCCGTTCGTCAATTTCCAGTGAGCCACCACGATTGTGGCATGTTGCGGTGGCCCATAAAACTGGGCTCCCAGTTATATTTTACTCTAGCTCATTAAGGGCATATTAGGTATTTTTCCACCCCCTTATAAGGTTAATCATAGGATTGTACTCCTAAGTGCCCATATTATTCCTATTTTCTTCAGAAATTCACAAGAACACTCTCTAGGGTTTCAAATAAGAATCCTTAATAACTCATTATGTAATCGTGGATTTTAGAAGATAATTAGAGAGTTGGAATCCCCACATAGTAGGCTTCACGAATCATCTATTATTTTTCGAGATTGAGGTACGCATAATGGGCATAGAAATCATGTTTTTAAGAAAAGAGTTTCGAATTTATGAATATATTCATATTTTAGAAGCGTTTATGATATTGTTTTAGACTTTAGGCCTTCCCCCAAATTGATTTGAAACTTTATATGTATGTAAGCATGTGTTTTAAGGTTGATAATTGAATTGACAGCATGATTCATGAAAAAAAATCCATCTCTTGTGATGATTATCATTTACTTATGATATACTATGAAATCGTTTGAATACATCTTGAAAATCATGTTATGAAATGTCTTGAATAATGTTATATTTGGATTATGATTTTGATTCCAAAAGAGAGAGGGTTTTTTATGTTGATGAATGCTGAACATAATCATTTAATGAAAAGAGTTACATGCTTTATTAAAGATTACATGACCACCACTTGTTTATTGAAAGGATGAGAACTTTTGCATAGCTTTGACTTATCTTTTTGGAACATGAAATCTCTTATGCAAATTGTATGTTTAGGTGGTTTGAACTATGTTTTAATGAATAGATCATGCTTTTTGCATTATGGCTCAAAAAATATGACTTACAAAGTCTTGTTATGACGATACCAAAATAGACAATGCCATAACAGACCCAGACAAACATAGAAACTAGATTTTCATGACGTAAGATTTCAGAATGATACATGTTTAGAAATGGATAAAATTTGGCATAAAGAGATGTTAGGTGGTCCCCCGAAGAAAGCATAAGTTCAGACAACTCATTGCCTAAAATCGTGATTAGCCGATTCGGGTATATTTTATTACGCTTGCTTAGTGCCCTATGGCGTATTAGACTCAGACACTCCAACCCTTGTGGCACACTTGGGTTAGGGGCTTCCCCACCGAGTCAATGGTAGACTCTATATATCCCATGGGAGTTTAGACATTTAGGGGTGTAGCACCTAACTCAGAAGTAATACAAAGTTTAGGAATTACACTGACAGAAAAGTTTTTATGATTATCAAAATGCCCATATGTTTTGGAATTTGTATCGTATGTGATGTTTTATGACTAGCTCTCAACTATTTTTTTATATTAAAAGCTTTATTTTAGATTGCTCTGCATAGCAGTACATCTATATTGACCCAACCTTACCTTCCAAGTTCTGAGGCACAGTCTAGGGGTCTTGATAAGCACTAAATTTCTTCAGACAGGAGTGTAGGGTCTAGTCAGTGAGCCTTTTATATTTCAAAAGGCCTAGTTATTTTCAGACATTTATTATCAGTTATGGATTTGGTTTACTGGGGCCTTGTCCTACCTTTTCAGACAGTTATCTTTAGATCATGTAGTAGAGATTTCACAGACTGTTCTTGATGATGTTAGTGATTTTTGAATTTCATTCCTTATTGTTAAACTTAATCCAGAGTATGACAATGTTTTCATATCAGATTATATTTCTGCATCTTCTTTTATTATGTGAATGTTGTGCATGATTACCAAATAGAGTAGGACGCCCGGGCCTTCTTGGTTCAGGATGTCCATCACGGACAGGACCTAGTTCGGGTCATGACAAACTTGGTATCAAAGCACGGTTCATAGTCCCAGAGTGTCTGTAAAATTGCATCGGGTAGCGTCTTGTTTATGGGTGTGCCACACACCACACTTATAAGCAGGAGGCTACTAGGCATTTAGGAAAGTGTTTCCCCTCTTTGTGATTTAGTTAGTGCATTAGAGTCTGAATTAGAATTGTCCCCTAATCAGTGATCTATTGTATTTCAGAAAACAGTCATGCCTCCTTGTCTCTCTAAGAATCAAAATACTCAGGATGATGAAGTCTGCCCCAACCATGGGATGCGGACCCGTAATAGAGCGCACACCCCAGAACCTGTTCCTACTCTGGGAGTACCTCCAGTCCCGACCAGTCCTTCTCGAGCTCCAACAAAAAATGTTAATCATCCCCAGTCTTCTCAAAGGGTCATATCGAATGAAGAATTCAAATAGTCTATTCACATGCTTGCTTAGTTGGTCGCCACATAGATTTAACAATTGGAAGATATAGGGTCTGCATCGGTCACATCTGAGGCTACTAGGGTGGCTCAGTTCTTGAGAATGAACCTACCTAAGTTTTTAGAAACCAAAGTAGAGGAGGATCTATAGGAGTTTGTGGATGAGATAGAAAAGATCTTCAAGGTGATGTATGTAGATGAGGTAGATGGAATGGAATTGGCAGCTTACTAGCTTAAATAAGTTGCTAACCAATGGTATAATGAGTGGGAGGATTCTAAAGGTTAGAGTGTTGAGCTCACGGCATGGGGCGAGTTCTTGGAAGCCTTCCTTAATCAGTTCTTTCCCCTTGAGTTGAGAGAGGCCAAAGCCGAAGAGTTTATGAACCTTAAACAAGGAAAAATAAGTGTCAAGGAGTACACTTTGAAGTTCAACCAACTAGCTCGTTAAGCTTCGGAGATGGCTGGTAATATGAGACCCCGAATGAGAAAATTTACATCCGGCCTTTCGGATGACTTAGTGCTTAAATTTAAGAGGGCTATGCTGAACAGGGACATGGGCTTATCTAGGCTATCAGTGCATATATAGTAGGTAGAGGAGCATAAAAAAAGAATCATTAAGTCTAGGGAGAAGGACAGATAGGCAAAGAGAGCCAGAACAGCGGATCAGAACCACAGTCAGCCACAGAGCAATAATTGGGGGAAATAGATGGTAAAAGAAGAAGTTTTAGAGTAATACGTAGTCTGTATTTAGTGTCCCAGTTCCCAGACCCCCAGTTGATAGAGGATATCAGAGTTTTCAGACTAGTCATGGACCCAGAGCTAAGGATACTCAGGCACAGAGAAGTGTGGCTCAGTAGTATCGTCCTTTTCTGTGGTGTAAGACTTGCGGAAAGAAACACCCAGGGAGGTGTTAGTTGGGCATACTGGTGTGTTATTCATATGGTCAGTTGGGTCACTTTCAGAGAAATTTTCCCTCCGCTAGGAGAAATATTGGTGGAGCTAAGTTATAAGAAAATTCTTCCGCACCGCCACCACCCCAAAAGGGTGCCACCTCAGTTGCTAAGAGTTGTTGCAACCAGCTATATGCTTTGTCCAACAGCCAGGAGGCGGAAGCCTCGCCATATGTAGTCACCGGTATGTTACAAATATTTTCCTGTGATGCTTATTTATTGCTTGATCCCGGGTCTACCTTATCCTATGTGACCCTTTATGTGGTTGTCAATTTTGGGTTTGATCCAAATGAAATTTTAGATACTTTCTAAGTTTCCACTCCGGTGGGTGATTTTCTTATGTCTAGGAGAGTGTATATAAATTGTGTGGTGATTATGTATGTTCGGAATACCATCAGTTAAAAGTTAGAGAGTCACACATTCCCAAAATAGCCTTCCAAACAAGATATAGTCATTACAAATTCCTAATCATGTCCTTTGGGTTGACTAATGCCCTTGTAGTCTTCATGGAACTTATGAACAGGGTGTTCCATCAGTTTCTAGATCTGTTTGTTATAGTTTTCATTGATGATATTCTTATTTATTCCAATAGTAAGGAGGACCATGCCAATCACCTCCGAATCATCCTTCAGACTCTCAAAGATCATAAGTTGTATACGAAATTTTCCAAATGATAATTCTGGATAAGTGCTATTGCTTTCTTGGGGCATATCATGTCTAGTGATAAGATTAAGCTTGATCCCCAAAAGATTGAGGTGGTGAGAAAATGGCCCAGACCTATGAATCCAACCGATATTGAAAGCTTCTTGGGTTTCGCAGGGTATTATAGAGGATTTGTAGAATGTTTTTCTTCCATAGCTGCACCACTTACTAAGTTGACCCATAAAAAGGTGATGTTTGTGTGGCCTGACTCCTATTATAATAGTTTTGAGAAGTTGAAAGACAAATTGACTATAGCACCTGTTCTGACTCTTCCGAAAGGCATAAAGGGTTTTGTTGTGTACTGTGATGCATCCCATGTTGGACTTGGGTGTGAAATTTTACAACACGGTAAGGTGGTGCATTATGCATCTAGGCAGTTGAAGGTGCATGATCAAAATTAACCCACCCATGACTTGGAGTTTGTGGCTATGATATTTGCGCTCAAAATCTGGTGGCATTAACTCTATGGGGTACATGTTGATATATTTACTGACCACAAGAATTTGCAGTATGTTTTCTCATAGAAAGAAGTAAACCTTAGGCAATGGCGTTGGTTGGAACTTTTAAAAGATTATAACATGAGCCTTTTCTACCATTCGGGCAAGGCAAATATCGTAGCCGACACCCTCAGTAGGTTATCTATGGGAAGTCTTTCATATGTTGAATAGGGAAAAAGGGAGATGGTGAAGGATATTCACTGACTTACAAATCTAGGAGTGCGACTCATGGATTCCAAAGATGGGGGAGTAGTTGTTCATGAGGTAGCTAAATTTTTCCTTTGTGCTGAAGTTAAAGAGAAGCAGGTTGAAGATCCCATCTTGATATAGATCAAGAAAGATATGGGTCAACAGAAGGTTATGTCTTTTGAAATTGGTGGTAATGGAGTTTTAAGATATTAGGGAAGACTATGTGTGCCAGATGTATATGGGTTATGAAAAAGGATCCTTGATGAAGCTCACACTTCGAGGTATGTTGTTCACCTAGGCTCTACTAAGATGTATCATGATCTGAGAGCTATTTACTGGTGGAATAATATGAAGCGTGATGAGGCTAATTTTTTTACCAAGTGTTTGAATTGTTAACAAGTGAAAGTAGAGCATATGAGGTCTGGTGGTACTTTCCAAGAGATTGCTTTGCCTTTATGGAAATAGGAAATGATCAATATGGATTTTATTAAGGGACTTCCGAGGTCCCGAAATCGATATAATTCAATCTGGGTGATTGTTGATCGACTGACCAAGTCATCCCACTTTCTGCCCATCAGAACTAACTATTCTGGAGATGACAATGCCAAGCTGTACATTGAGGAGATAGTTCATTTTCATAGAGCACCTGTATCTATCATATCTAACCTAGTTACGTGATTCTCTTCATAGTTTTGGAGGTATTTTTAGAGGGGTTTAGGTACCTAAGTACTGCATTCCACCTTCAAACTAATGGGCAAGCAGAGTGCACCATTCAGTCTCTTGAGGATATGTAAGAGCCTGCATAATTGACTTCAAGGGGAGTTGGGTGGATCACTTGCCATTGATAGAGTTCACATATAATAACAGTTACCATACCAGTATTAAGATGGCTTCTTTTGAGGAATTATATAAAAGAAGATGTAGGTCGCCATTAGGGTGGTATGAAGTGGGTGAGACGCAGTTGTTTGGGGCTGATCTTGTTCATCAGGCAATGGAGGACATGAAAATTATTAGAGAATGACTTAAGACTGCCCAGAGTAACCAGAAATCCTATGCTGATGTTATGAGAAGAGACTTAGAGTTTGAGGTTGGTAATTGTGTGTTTCTCAAAGTTTCTCCTATGAAGGGAGTTATGCGATTCGAGAATAAAGTTAAGCTGAGTCCTCGCTATATAGGACCATACTAGATTTTTAGAAGGATAGGTGGGGTTGCATATGAGTTAGAGTTACCTGCAAGTTTGATTTCTATTCATCCGTTATTTCACATATCCATGCTGAAGAAATGTATTGGAGATAATTCCCTAGTGTTTCCTGTAGAAGAGATCGAGATGACTGACTCATTAGCATATGAATAAGAACCTATTGCAATCTTAGATCGCTAAGTTTAAAAGTTGAGGAACAAAGAGATAGTGTCGGTTAAGGTGTTGTGGAGAAATTATAAAGTTGACAAAGCAACATAGGAATCAGAAGATGACATAAGGGCAAGATACCCAAACCTGTTTGATCTGTTGAATGACAAAATGGAAGATACAATCCTGGATTTATTCTTTACGGTCTTAGTATACCTTAAATCATGCTTATCTATGTTCAATATCATCATTCGGGGATGAATGATCCCAAGGTAGGGATAATGTAACGCCCCGCATCGTCAATACGTTAGCTCGTGGTAATATGCTCTTAGAGTTAAATGACTAGAATAGTGTCAAAGAGACTTAGTCTTATTTTTGACTCCTAAAGTGAATAAAGTTTAAACCATATATAATTTCCCTAATTTTGACTTTTAATCATGTGGGAAATTGAATAGGCTTTTCTTCGTCATAAGATTCGCCCAAATCTGATACCCGGGCAAAAAGTTGTGGCTAATTTAAGTCCTAATCGTAAAACACCATTATTTTGGTACTTGGCACATCGTGGAGTGGGCCAATTTAGCAATTGTAAATTTCCAGTAGCTTAGCGCGATTGTGGCGCATCGTGCTGAAGCTACAGGTCCCAACTAGTGGGATAATGCAATGGCTCCGCATCGCGGTGACCCTAAGATTCCCATTCATCAATTTCTAGTGAGCCATCGAAATTGTGGCGCGTCGCAGTGGCCCATAAAATTGGGCTCCCAATTATGTTTTACTCCATCTCAGTAAGGGAATATTAGGTATTTTGTCACCCCCTTATCAGGTTAAACACGGGATTATACTCCCAAGTGCCCATATTATTCCTATTTTCTTCAAAAATTCACAAGAACACTCTCTAGGGTTTCAAACAAGAATCCAAAATAACTCAAGTTTCAACCATGGATTTTAGAAGATAATTAGAGAGTTGGAATCCCCACACCATACGCTTCATGAATCATCTATTATTTTTCGAGATTGAGGTACGCGGGATTTTTCTAAAATTTCATGGGCATAAAAATCATGTTTTTATGAAAAGGGTTTCTAATTTATGAATATATTCATGTTTTAGAAGCGTTGATGATATTGTTTTGGCCTTTAGGCCTTCCCCCAAATTGATTTGAAATTTTATATATTTAAGGTTGATGATTGAATTGAGAGCATAATTCATGAAAAAAATCCCTCTCTTGTGATGTTTATCATTTAATCGTGATATACTATGAAATCGTTTGAATGCATCTTGAAAAACATGTTATGAAATGTCTTGAATAATGTTATATTTGAATTATGATTTTGATTCCAAAAGAGAGAGAGTTGTTTATGTTGATGAATGTTGAACATAATCATATAATGAAAAGAGTTGCATGCTTTGTTAAAGATTACATGACCACCACTTGTTTATTGAAAGGATGAGAACTTTTGCATATCTTTGACTTATGTTTTTGGAACATGAAATCTTTTATGCAAATTTTATGTTTGGATGGTCTGAACTATGTTTTAATGAAAAGATAATGCTTGTTGCATTATGGCTTCGAAAACATGACTTGCAAAGTCTTGGTATGGCGATATCAAAATAGACAATGCCATAAAAGACCCAGACAAACATAGAAACTAGATTTTCATGACTTTATTTTAGAATGATACATGTTTAGAAATGGATAAAAATGGGCATAAAGAGATGTTAGGTTGTCCCCCGAAGAAGGCACGAGTTTAGACAACTCATTGACCAAAACCATGATTTGTCGATCTGAGTATATTATATTACACTGGCTTAGTGCCCTATGGATTATTAGACTCAGACACTCCAACCCTTTTGGCATACTTGGGTTGGGGGCTTCCCCACCGAGTCAATGGTAGAGTCGATATAGCCCCCGTGGGATTTTAGACCTGTAAGGGTGCACCACCTAACTCTGAAGTAATATGAAGATCAGGAATTGCACTGACAGAGAGGTTTTTATGATTATTAAAATCCCCATTTGTTTTGGAATTTATATCTTATGTGATGTTTTATGACTAGCTCTCAACTATTTTATTTATATTAAAAGCTTTATTTTGGATTGCTCTGCAAACCAGTACATCTGTATTGACCCTCTTTACCTTCCAAGTTTTGAGGCACAGTCTAGGGGACCTGATAAGCAGTAGATTTCTTCAGACAGAAGTGCAGGGTTTAGTCGGTGAGCCTTCTATATTTTAGAAGGCCTAGTTATTTACATAATTTTTTTATCAGTTATGGTTTTCATCTACTGGGGGCCTTATCCCAGCATTTTAGACAATTGTCTTTAGATTGTGTAGTAAAGATTTTGCAGACTTTTCCAGACGTTGTTAGTGATTTTTGGATTTCATTCCTTATTATTAAACTTAATCCAAAGTGTGACCATGTTTCTGTATCAGATTATATTTCTGTATCTTCTTTTATTATGTGAATGTTGAGCTTGATTACTAGATAGAGTAGGATGTCTGGGCCTTCTTGGTTCGGGATGTCCGTTATGGCCAGGCCCTTATTCAGGTTGTGACAGTATTGCATGTGTTTATGTTAAGAAAAGGTGGGGGTAATCCTTCATTGGTAGTACCTTTTGGGTGGTATTGGTACCTCAGACTCTTTGACTTATGAGAAGGTCCTGGTGAGCATTTTAGATCGGCAAATTCGCCGAGTACAAATGAACGAGGTGGTTTTGGTACAGGTTCTATGGAGGAACCAAAAGTCTGAGAAGATACTTGGAAGTCTCCGTATTTTTTTGTTTTCTGGGAACTCGTAATGAAGGTATGTGTTAATTTTTTTACCTTGACTTATGTCTTTTATAGACAATAGGTCCAAGTCCTAAGGTCAATTTAGTGATTGGTTGATTGATAATGATCATGATATGTGTGGTATCCTTGTAGTATGCTTTATTTGCTAACTTGTTTAAGAGGTTGGTTTTATGTGTAATAATATGTTAATTTGTGTTTATGTTTGCCTTACCCATCATTTACGGACGAATGTCTAAGTGGGGGAGAAATTGAAATACCTAGGCTTTGAACCATTAAATAATTTCCTTTGTTTGGGGATTCTGGACTAGGTATGACATAGGGTACTAGTCGTACCCATAGGATATGACTTAGTGACCCCCTCTCATACACTAGGCAGTGTGGTGGGGGTTACACATGGTCTAAGATATGAATTATCCCCCCATGGTCGTATGTTAAGGTATGAGTTGTACCAAGCTAAGTCATATGATGTTTGACACTTGATCTGGAGCTGACTGGTTTTGGTATAGGTTATGGTATGGTTTAGGGTACTAATTTTACCCTTGGGTACAAGTCTAGGGGTGAGTAAGTCGTACCTTAGGCAATGTATGGGTCTTTGGTAAAGCCTAGGGTATGAGTTAATGTACCACTCATACCCTAGGAAATGATTGATCTAGGTGAGTCGTACCCTCCTACGGGCTCATTTCCATCTTTTAAGTCAAGGTCCCTATGGTCATTTCCCATCCCCAAAACCTAAAGTTCCCTTACTATATAATGTATTTTGTCCTTCTAAACATCCATTTAGGAAGATCAAAACATTCCAAAACACTCTCAAACATACTTTGAAGATTTGGAGGCTAGGTTTCCAAGGGTATTCATCTAAAGGCAAAGAGGAGGAGAGTATCTTTTATGAATCATCCTTTATAAGGCATGTGACTCTTTCTTATGTTATTAACTCCAATATCATGTGTTCTAAACATGAATTATGACTTTTAAACCTTGGTTTTGAAATCAAAAGTTAAGGATTTTGATGCCTAGTGGCGAGTAATGTTTGTACTTGCCTAGACTTGTATTTATACATGATTTTGGTGATGATTTGTGCATGTGGGCAATTGTTATTTGTTTTTTAACAATTGGATCATTAGTAACCCTAAGTTTGATGATTTCTACTTTGATTTTGGTCTTGGTAAAGGCATACCCACAAGTTATTTGTGAAAATATCTAAGAGAAATATCTAGTCACATGTTGATGATGTTTTGAACTAGGAAAATGGCCCAATACGTATGAGTGGTTGATAAATGGTATTTTAAGGACCTTTTTATCCATGTAATTAGTTAATTTATGACCTTGATGGTTTGATGTCTAAAGGGGTCAAAGTCCCTCAACATGAAAATGAACTTGAATTATGTTTTGAACTAAAAGTGTGGTACAAGAATGCTAATGAAGAATGAATGGTTTAGTAAGGGTCTTGATGACCATAAATTGAATTGAATGATGAGTTGAATCAAGGCTTTGGCCTATTAAAGTGTATGACAGATATAAATGGTTCCATGAAAACCTTGTGGTAATATATGGTGTTGATTTGGTTAAATAGGTTAGAGTCCTTAAGTGTTGAAATAAATTGCATGGATGTAAATGCATGAACAAAAAATGTTAGAGTTCAAGTGTCTACTAATAATGGTAATGAGACAGCTTGAGGTTAGAGTCCTCTGTCTAATAAAATTGCATGAGGTTAGAGTCCTTTGCCTAAAGAAAATACATGAGGTTAGAGTCCCTTGCCTAATGAAAATGCATGAGGTTGGAGTCCCTTGCCTAATGAAAATACATGAGGTTAAAGTCTCTTGCCTAATGAAAATGCATGAGGTTAGAGTCCCATGCCTAATAAGAAACGTTCAAATCTGTAAGGGTGGTAGGTTGGAGTCCTCCATTTTGCATCTCATGAATGAGTGCTTCATGAATGCTTGCTAAGTCTTGTTTCTTTTCCGACATATTATGTATTCATATATATCTACGTGTATTCCTGTGTATATTAATGTAGTTAATTAAGATGTTTTGACTTGGTTCTTAATGATGATATTATTTTATCCTTATCCTTGAGTTATATGTTAGTGATTCAACTGCTAACTATCTCTAGACGCTGTGTCCCCATATGACACAGGGTCCGGGCTTCTTATTCTCTTCCTATGTAGTGATCAGGTGTTCGAGTAGTTTGAATGTTGACATTGAAGTGGTGAGCTTCCGTACTTTGGAAGGCACACATTTCATAGTCTCTTTATCTTATGTCATAGAATTGTTTAGACATGGTATGTGGGTATTTTCGGGGGCATGTGCTGACATATCATGGATATCAGATTGGTATAGGCTTTGTGGATGACTATGGACTTCGGTATGTTGATTATTATGATGATACTAATGGATTGATTAAATTTTTCTTAAGCTATGATCATTAGTATTGTTTTCACTATCTTGTTATATGCTAGAGTTCATCCAGCACTTGTGTTTTGATGTGATGGTTAGGTTGGATATAGGGGTGATCTTTGATCCTCGTGGAACTCGAGGTGCCCATACGACAAAGCTCAGTTTTGAGTCGTGTCACCTGGCTTCAGTAAAGGTTCTATGGCAGAACCAAAGGTTTTTGGAAGCTATATAGGAAGCCGAGAAGGTCATGAAATCCAAGTATCCGTTCCTATTTTTGATTCTGAAAAATCGTGCTTGAGGTATATCTTAGTTCTTGGAATATTTGTTTCTTATCTTGGTTAATAGCGGATTGTGAATTCCTTGGCTTGTTGTTTTCTGTCCCAAAGGTAAAAATAAAGACGTTTAAGGGTCTAATCATGCTTTTATTGCCATGTCCCATCATTCGAGGATGAATTATCCTAAATGGGGGAGACTTAAACACCAAGAACTTTGGCCTTTGTAAAATTTATGTGTCTTATACCCTGTTACGAGAATACATCATACGAGTCGTATGTATATAATACGAGAGGTACGTTCAAGACAATATATATTCCAGTGTCTAGGCGTTGATATTCTGCTTAGGGTAAGAGTTGAAGGGTACTAGTCATATGGTTAGGGTATGAGTTAGGCTAAGGAGTCGTATATTGGACATAATGTGATGTCCAACTTTCTGATCAAGTTACGAGTAGAGGGTACCACTCGTATGATGTGGATATGAGTGAGGGGTCCAACCGTACCCTCCTATGTCCTTCTTACAACTTTAAGATGAGGGTATTTTAGACATTTCACACCATAAGACCTTAAAAACCCATATCTTATAACACTATTTGGTCCCTCATTCTACACTTTAGAAGCTCAAAACACTCTTTAAAAACCTCTTATGGAGATTGGGCTAGGGTTTCTTCAAGGTGGTCATCTAGAGGCTTAAGGGTTGAAATCTCTTTGTGAATCTTCGTAACTCATTTATGTTACTATTCCATCATTGTTAGCTCACAAAAATCATGTATTTTAGTCATTGCTCTTGAATCATAAATGGTGGTTTTGAAATCCATGGCTGAGGGTTTGAATGCATAATGTTGAGTATCGTTCTCTCATAAGTTCACTTGTGTTTATACATGTTTTTTATGATGGTTTGGCATATGTGGGTGCATGGTAATTGTGGTTTAATAAATGGGTAATGGTTAACCCTAACATGATGTTTTTTTTACTTGAATAATGTTTGATACTGGAATGCCCTTAATAGTTTGTGAAAATGTCTATAAGAAGAATCTTGTTATATGATGTTGTGTTTTGAAGTAATGCTTTGCATAAGAATGTTAATAAAGGATGAATGGTTTTGTAAAGGTGTTGATGACCATAAATTGAATTGAATTATGATTTGTACTAAGGCATTGGCCTAATAATGTAAATGGTTGGTAAATGCTTTCATGAGGCCCTTGTTGGCCATAAGTTGATTTGAATTGTAACTTTGGTGGTTTAAATAGTTGAATGGGCTCAAGTCCCTAGATGTTGAATTGAATTGATGGTTTTTCATAGATAATGGGTTCAAGTCCCAATATTGAATGATAATGGTTATGCATGTTGTACGCTTGCAAGTGGGGTTGAATGACGATACCACTGGGATGCTTTTGGCAAGTAATTAGACTAATAGTTATGTGTATGTGTAAAGAATGTTTTAATTGGTCTTGAAAGAGGAATATGTATTTGGGCCATGAAAGTGAAGTCCGAAGGACTAACACTAAAAACCGCGCTAGCCGGTGAGAGTGTCTATATGACTTGGAGGTTTGAGTCCCCCGAATAAATATATGAATGGGAGGTTCAAGTCTCTCATATTGTATATATTGGTGATTAAGTCACCTTAATTGTGCTGGGAGGTTTGAGTCCCCCATAATGGCATCTATGGTAATGGATATTCTCTGGTTTATGCGGCTACACACACTGGGGCACTTCCAGCTAGGGAAGAGTTAGGCCCATATAGCCCATGGGTGTCTTGTTATATGGCAGTTATGTTACACATTCTAGGTTAAGGTTTTTAAAGTTTAGGCTAAGCCTTGTTCCCTTTCCAGGAATGATATATATATATATGTATATACATGTGACTACCTATGATCATTTGACTTGATTTTTAATAATGGCATTAATTTATTCCTCTATCCCTGAGTTACATGCTAGTGTTCCAACCGCTAATCATCTCCGAATGTTGTTAACCCATGCGATGCAGGTCCCGAAACTTCTTCTACTTTACCTAGGCAGTGATAAGGTGTTCAGTGGTTCATAATTTGACATTGAAGTGGTGAGCTTCCATTCTTCGGATGGCTTTATTTCATGGTCTTTATATGCTAAGTATTAGACTTATCTAGGATTTAGTTTTGGCTATTGTCGGGGTCATGTTCCAACCTTTTATTGACTTCAGATTGTAGAGGCTTTATTGGATTATTGTCGAATTGGGTGTGTTGTTTATGGTGGATTGGTTTAGATATTTCATGATTTATGATCAGTCTTGTTCTTCATTATCTTGTTATATATCAAAAGTCATCCGACACTTGTGGTTCTTGTATTGGTTAAGTGAGGTGAATGGGTGTTCTCTGATCTATGTAGGACTTGAGATACCTATCACGGCTAGGCCCTAGTTTGGGTCGTGACACATAAAAACTCCCTTTGCCCATCATACACTTACCAGGATTGGTTCTTCCACACTTTGCACATGTCGGGTAATTGAGCCTCCCTACTAAATAGTTCTGAGACATGGAATTCAAAGTCGTGCCTCATTGCTCCTGCCTAGTACTTGGGTGTAGGGAAATTGGCTGATGATGGCATAGGCACTGATGAATGACGTTGAAATTGTGAACAGGTCCACCCTCCAGACCTTGGCTGACTATACTCAAACTGTCCAATCCTAGCTCTCTTGTTTCTCTTCTCTCTTTTGTACAACTTTTCTACCTCAATATATTGAGCATGTATCATCAATCGAGTAATATCCATATCCCCAATAAGCATGGCAGTCCTACACTCCTTGACCACCAAATCAGACACCACAGTAACAAACTTACTCATACGAGCTCTAAAGTCAGATAACAATACTGGGGCATATTTAGCTAACTGAGTGAACTTATGACAGTACTCCTTTATTGTCATTGAGCCCTATCTCAGGTTGATGAACTTCTCCACTTTAGCCTTCCTCATCTCTCCAGGAAATAACCTATCCATAAAAGCACTCTGAAATACCTGCCAACTCGTAGGAGCTGCATTCTCACCCTACCATGTTTCCACATAGTAACCCAACCATACATAAGATCCTTCAGCCTATAAGATGCTAGATCTACACTCTCATCTTCAGTGACATGCATGGTCTAAGTAATCTTCCTCACCTCATTCATAAAAAGTTGAGGATCCTCATTAGCCTTTGGCCCATGGAACTCTGGTGGATTCATCCCCATAAAGTCCTAAATTCTGGCTACAGCTAAGTTACCATTTTGCTGAAATAGGATTGCTGCCTGTTGGTTTCTTTGAACATTAACATTCATATCTTAGTCCAGCGCTTGAAAAGTAGCCTAAAACTAAGCATCAGATACATTCTAATTGAGAGGGTCTGCATGCAGGGGTAGTTGATCACCATTTCTTCATGCGTCGTCTTGGTGAAGAGGCATATTCTATAACATAAAATCACGAGTTATGGTAGATAGAGAAAACTATAAGCATGATAGATCATGAAATAAATGATGACTCCTAACTCATTCCGTAGCCTCCTGTTCATAAATGCGGTGATCTTTACATTCATGATCAAGACTCTATGTAATGCGGCTTGTCTGGCTCCCTAGGAATCTTCAAATCTTAGGCTCAGATACCAACTTTGTAATGCCTTGGGAGCACCCCTTGGACGTTATATGATTCTTAAAACTACGAATAGCCCCAAGCAAACCCATAATGTCTATTCAACTTAAAACTCATATGAAAAGGGATGAACTAATATATATAGAAATTGAAAGTAAACAATTCCATATCTTCATATAAATTTTTAACTTTGTAAGACTTAAACAAAATCTTGACTAAAACATACACAGTCTGACATGCCTCTACTACTAACTAGAGAGACACTAGGATAGACTCCACCTGACTCGAGCATAAACAGAAATCAAGTAACTAAAATACTTTCATCAATGAATGAGAGTCTGATAAGTTGGCTCCTCAGACTATGAGGACTTACCAAAAGTCTGGATGCAGAAGGTGATGCCTGTAGTTTACCCTTCTAGTGGAAACGAGCACCAGAACCTACATAGTAAGACAATGTAGCACATAGACATATATGTGGGTTAGTACTTCTGGAATGTGTGGAGTATGTAGGGGTGAATGCATAAGTAAAAGAAGAACTGAATATACATGTGCACTTTCAAATTATGCATGCTAAGCGTAAATGACTCACCTTGAGTAAAGCTAAAGACTGCAAAATCATAAAGTATGGATAGTGAAACATATGAAACAATTTAGTAAGCCATAACACTTAGTTTCTGAAATCCTTACTTTTATTCTTTCTTATAGGAGCTTTTTACAACCGACATAAACTATGCGAGCTACCATAGATCCAATGTATTACCCACGTTGGGGAGAGTTGTTCTACTCTTGTCATCGGAATAGAACCTTAAATTTTAGTGATCACTAAACTTCATCCATATTGGGAAAAAGCTTAACCTACGATGGCTCGTAGTTTCTAGGAATTTAGAATATGCTCATTCACATTCCCTTCTCGGTGCTAAATAATACTCCTAATATATATATATATATATATATATATATATATATATATGCTCATACTTAAGATATCCACCTTAAAATAGCATAAGGATTTGTAGACTGAAAACCAGTTATGTGTCTCTTTACTTAAATCATAATCAAGATGAACAACTTGTGGATTTCATGTCTTATCTTTAGATCAAAAGATCAGGCTTTATTGAATCGTGATATATTGCAAATGAATGAAACTTCGAAGCTTAAACTTTCTTGTAAACTTAATGCTTCTTCTTAGATCTTGAAACTTTTACATTCTTTAATAACACGTATAACAAAATATCAGGCTCAATACCCATATATAAATCTTTCATCAAAATCTAAATCAAAGTAATAAAACTCAAATCACAATATCAATCTTTAATTAAAAAAATGAATAGATGTAACCTTTATATCTTTAAGATTCAAATCATAAGATAAGGGTATACTTCAATATATTAGAATTTGAGGGATGAAACCTAATATAAAACATATAAATTCAATCTTAAAACCATGTTTTTTGGGCACAAGGATAGAATAATTAACCTTGTTCAAAAACACCAAATACTTGGAATTGGTTGACTTGTGAAGTTGAGTTGAACTCTGAGGCTTGAGAGATGTCTTGGTGAGAGAAATCCTAATCTTGTTGTTCTTAAATATAGAAGACGAAATGATGTTGCTAATTGACTAAAAGAGTGAGGAAAATAATGCCTCTCTTAGGTATAGGTTGTGGGTTGGGAGTTATAAGTAGGGAAAACACCAAAAATCACCTTAACTGAACTTACGAAAATTTGACCGCCAGTCGTCACGAGTAAATCTTATGACTCATTACATGAGGATATGAGTTGTCCTCATGATCCATAAGCCTAGAAGGGACAAACATGATTTACATTGTTCAACATACAAATCTAAACTTATTATTCGTAATATCTCAGTATGACTTGTAGCCCTCTATTCATAACTTGGGCAGAAACTTAGACAACCTAGGCTACTTACCTTATGACTTCTCTTTATACGACTTACAACTTAAAATGATGACTCCTAGGGTTAAGTCGTAACTTGAACAAAACATAAATCACCCCATGATGCCATGGCTATGACTCACATCTTACAACTCATAAGATGTCTATACGACTTGAGGTAATGAGTCGTATGTTTCACATTGATATTGAAATGTGGGGTATTACAGACAACTCTGCCAAGAACTCACTTTAATATTGATTAACTCTAACCAATATCTAACTCAGGTAACTCTACCTAAGCACTCCCAAGAACAAAAAAACCATTACTCTTATTACTTAAGTATTCAATTACAGACCATGACTTGACTTAAGAAAACTCACTCTTTTAATACATAAAAAAATTATGAACTTGAGCAATGTTGTAAATTTGAGCTTTTGCCTATTTCACTCTTGAATAATCATATTGTGAAAACTCGCCAATTGATAAGCATTATTTTCCTTTTATAGTGGAATAATGATTAGATAGAAATTTGACTGGGCTAGGTGTCCTAATAGGTACAAGCTCACCTGCGCAGTTTGTTACACTAGAAGACAAAACTTATAGGATAGTGAAAACATGATATAGCAATTCTAACCTTTGTTGTCATCTGCTCACCACCAAAACAAGATATAGCAATTCAAAGACCCAAGGAACTGGTCCATTGTTGTCAGCTGATCATCATCAAAATAAGGTATAGCATATCCTTTTGACATGAAGATTGTAATACAGATATGAAGTTACCATGGTGCATTAGAACATGCTCATGTACGAGATCCTCATTCTTATAGGCATCTAATTCGTTTGCTTGCTTAGAGCACTAAATGAGGCTTGGAATCATGGTACAATTTTTTTGGTCATGACTCACATAGGTTGATATGAAATATGGATATTTCTTTACTAGTCACTTAATTTATTGCAAACATTTATTCTATCAAACTTTTATCAATGAAAGAGGATACACATTGTCATTTGTAAAACATATAACATAAAAGCATATGCTTACTAAACTCTTGGCGAACCTTTGCAACAAAGCTTTATCTTGTATTAAATTATTACTAAAGCATGTAGTATGTACCTTCCCACCAGGGATCCTTACTGCAACAAAGAGTAAGTAATTGGCCCCTCCTAATAGCCATGTTAACTAAACTAACATATTGATAACAAATTGTGGGACATGCATACCCTCAAGTCATAAAATATGTAGGAATGATGATATTTACAAATATACAAATCAAAACACATGTATCTAGACTTTTGAAATATTTAATTTGATGGATGTCTACAACCCCTATAATTATAAGTTATTTTATAACCCCGTTTAATCATCGTTCATTATTTGTAGTGTATCTATCATGAAAGTCATCATGTATAATATACGAATTTTCTCCTACCAACTATCTAGCACAAGTTTTTGAAGCATGCTTTCTACAATGAATTTTACACATTATTACAACATCTTGTAAAATTTAATTTTCAAAAAGCAAGTAACAGGCAACAAAAATCTATAAAGCAAATGATATTCATCTATGAAGATATAAAGCAAGCAACATGTAAATCGATAAATTATAAACCATGTATCAAATGATCATTGAACTACAAAAAGTATATTTCATGCAAACTTATATTGACTTACTTTAGTAACCCATTGGTACCCCCATAACTTACAGGATCACATTTATATCCCTTAGGGGAAATTAGGCCTTAACTAAGACGTAATCTTTTACATGAATGGCTAGCTCAAATTATTCAAGTTTCGGGCTAAAAATTATCAAGTATAACCATTACTTATCTAGAGAACCATCTGTTTCTATACCTCTGGTTATTCTAGGCACCTTCATATACTATAATTATGTCTAGCCTTTAAATATATCCAATACTAACTTAGGTAAGACAAAAATTCCATTTAAATTTAACAAATAACACTGTATGATCCATATCTACATATAACTTCGCATAGAATATTTCAAAAATACTTACCTTTGATTTTTATATAAAGTATCCAATATAGATCCCAGTCTAGCCTAAGATATCTGAGGCTCGTAATCTATTAAAGTCACCATGAATCTAAAAGATTATAAGATAAAGTTTCCTCTCACTTCAAAATAGCCATTGGTAACTTGACCTAGCCTGAGTTAGTCCTTAATAGACAGAATCTGGGTGGCTTTATACTAAGGGTGAGGAACAAATAGACCCTACCGACTTAGATTTGTTGCACGATCTCTGATTCAAAGGAAAGATAACCAACCTTACCAGACATGTATTTTCCTATCTATAAAATATGGTGTACAACGTATTTATAAATAAGACTCTACTATACATGGTTTGCAAACTCCCTAGGAAACATTGTTGTTCTGATACAAAGTTTGTCATGCCCCAACTTAGGGTTGTAACTAGCACCTGATACCTACTTAGACCTGAGTCTATCCTTTCTAGCCAAATATGCTTCTAGAGTAATAACAACCATAAAATAAAGAAAACAATAAGTATATCTTGCATTAATAATAATCCCTCAGACGCCAAGGTCCCTTCAACATAATCTACAATAAACTCAGCAAATCCCAACAATTCATACTAAAAAGAAAATAAATCTTTTGTTACCTTCAAGGACACCATGCTATTTATAATCAAGTAATGTTATGCGGGTCATTAAGGTGACCATGACATCTAGAAAAGTATAAAATAAACACATATATACATATGTGTTAAGTCCAATAGGACATTGTGCTAATCGGTAAAACAACTAGACTAAATTGTCAAACAATGCATAACTATATAACCCCTAGTCTGCAAGCCTCTTACTGTAATAAGCTTGGCCAGGACAAGTCCCCAAGTAATCGTCTAGCTAGTAGGTTCTCTTTTTGTCAAGATTGTACGTATTGTATCTGTCCACCCTATAGGATCTAAGTAATTATCTAGCTTATAGGCTATGAGTAACTACCTAGCTAGTTGGATCTTTATCTATCTAGCCCATAGGCTTTGCAATTTTTAGACTGTAGGCTTTACATTTTCTAGATCTTAGGCTCTAAGTGACTATTTATCCTGGAGGCTCAAAGTCACTGATTGGTCTAAAGGCTCTAAATACTTGACTAGCCCGAAGGCTCTAAGTAGCTGAAGAAGACAAGGCTCATTGTATCCGCAGTAGATAATACAATCTCATAGGCGACAAACTAACAAATAACATGTCTAAAAGAAGGACAAATGACCATATTCTATATGTGACCTATAAGCAAGTCTAAGTCATTTCTATAATTTGGTCATTAACTAAGGAGTAATATTTTTGGCAAAGATATGTTGATTTACTCAAGTAACCAATATGAAGAACTATAACTACAAGTTATTAGTCATTAGTAAGCTAGCCATATCACAGTATGGGCTATAAAGGAACATGCCAAGAAGAAGGATGACCTTAATATACCTTTTCTATGTAATGCATGATGGACTCGCTTAGAGATTGAACATTCTATCCCAATCATATGAGTGTGCATCAATAATGGTTATAGGTAATGGGTCATGGTGAATCGACAAAGTGTTAAGGTCATACTCCTCTGACCGATCAAATCCAAAGAATAAAATGAGGCTAACAACAACAATAAACAACAGAAAAACTCAACAATTTTATTCTAATAATATTTTAAAGGATCATTGAGATACCGAGGCACTATTTTAAGGCATACTATGTGACATCTCAATTGAAAACTTCTGTACACGACTTCAAAGAGTAGCACACTAATCCCCCAATCCCTTCCTCCTTAAATACAATATTTTAACAGAACTAACAAGATTCCAGCAGTCACGACTTACTATTACCATTCTATCGCTCGATAAATGATAAAAATTAATAAAGTATCTTAAAATATTGAGGGGACATTAATGGGGGAACTTTCTACACAAAAAATGATGCCAATACCAATTAATAATTTTCCATAAAATACTATTCGGGCTCTAAGGTAGTTATAAACTTATAAAACTTAAGTCGCAAGACATAACTAAAAACTACCACAAACTTAACACACATATGCAGCCTAGCTTCCATAATACCCATGGATATATGCTACGAAATAGAAAGACCAACTATACAAAAATGATGAGCGTGCAACATAAGTAACTTTTGTTAAACTTCCAAGTTGAAGGCATTAACATCCATGGAGAATTTAGGGGATTTATCTCTAATTTTTTTGGGTTTCAGATAAATTTTATGGAATTAGAATGAATAAGGTGGTATTTTGTAAAGAACTACTAACATAGGTATCGACCTTATGCCTATTTTTCAATTTAGAAAATGTGAATATCTCTCTAATCTAAATTTGTATGGACATACTAATTAGTGTGTTGGAAACTAAACTCATAGACCTAAGATGTAGGAACCTAGAGCTTGAATTTAATTGGAAGACCAGAGCATAAAGCATCAAATTAATGAGTAGGAGCAGCGAATAAAGATAGACTTCCATACAGGATGAAGTTTTATTCTCTTCATGATAGGCCGGGGGTCATTTGATGCTCTATATATTATGGGTAAAGCTTCTAGATATATGATCTAATTTTTCAAACAATTTATTATAGAATTTATAGGAACCTTTGCCGAGTTTAATTTCACAACTTTCTTGGCTTGAAAAATTTTAAAACCTAATTTGTCAGGTCATGAAGGTGCATACTATAACCTTCCAGTACATAAGCCAACTCATAGTCCAGAACGACAAGTAATAGGCTAATAAGAGAAAATGATAGCTAAAACTAAATAAGAAAGAGTACCAGAAGAATGAAAATATACCCTAAGGCCTAGTTTGAGTCGATATAGGAGCCACTAGAATTACAGAGGGCAAGGTAAACATAATATATACAGAATCGTATCTAAAATATAAAATAAATATTAGTCCAGCTTTAGATAGAGGAAGACAGACCAACTTCAGATACCAGTAGCCCACTCTAAGTCTTCTATCCATACTAGATCTACACGATGTACAAGTCATCCATAATAACTCGTACTAGGATCTACAGGGTGAAGAAGTGTAGTATGTGTACCAAACACGTGGTACTTAGTATGCATAGTGATAATGCTCAACTTACATGTCAATTTAAGTGCAAGGAGGTCGTTGACAATATATTTACCCAACTAGGAGTCGAGGTCGAATCCATGAGGAACAATGTGAGTGGCGATTGAGTAAGTACGAAATAATAGTTGCATGCTAAGTTAAAACCTATGGTACAGAATATTTTAGGGGGGTTCTCAATATTTTCAAATGTGAAAGTAATTCTTGGGGTTCTAAAGGACTAATTCGAGACTAAGAATAATTAGAGTGTAATCAATTAGGCATGAATCTTGGGATTATTCTTTAATAGGGGCAAGTCGTGTATGGGAACATGATGATTTGGTGCAAATTATAATCGCTGATGATGTGATAGGCTAGGATTAAAGTCCTCGAGGCTAGTTCTTTAACAAAACTTCAAAGATTTCCCTCATTGACCCTTTTAACTACATAACGAGTGTGAAAATTAAAGTTAACTAACACCTCAATTGGATATCCCTATTTCTAGGATGATACCTAAGGTATAGTCAACCTCATAATCACCCTTATGTCTAAAATAGTGAGAATCAGCAAACTATGCCCATAAATTGTCTACTATTGCCTTGGTTCCCATATCCCTCTTTCAAGGATGATATAGGTTACCAAAAGTTCACCCAAACCCCCTTTTGAAGGATTGTTTGAGCTTTCAAGAGTTTGTGATTTTCACCCATCAAACCCATTTAGGGATTTAGGTCTTTTACCTATAAATCCCAACATATTTAGTCAAGCAATAGAAGAACCCATCACCAACAAACTAGCATATGAACATATGAATCATAACCCACACACAATTGTACCCTATTCTAACATAATCCCAAGAGTAAGAACTAGTTACTCATAATGATAATAAATAACAATTAAACAAAAATCTCTATTAAATTGATTCATAAAAAATAAAGTGAATGCAAATCACCCTTTAAGTTTCAAAGAATCCCTAATGGGATTTTCCAATCCTCCACTTAGAAGTCACTCTAATGTCTTCTTAGGTCAAGATTAGTACAAATTTAGCTCCAATCTCCAAGAAATTACATAACCCTAAACTAAGAATGGGAGGTAGGATTATAGAATGATGATGATAAGATATGAATGGGTTTTGAGCCATAAATATGATATTGGGGATAGATGGCCAAAATTATATGGTTTTCCTTGGGCATAATCCTGCTAGTCCACAATCGCGATAGCTTGTGCGCGATTGCAGCAATCGCAAAAGCATTAAGATCACTGTGATCGCGGTCCTTTGACCTAACTTGACTGCCGTGATTGCAGTAACTGAGATCGTGTTCTGCTCCAGGTCTACTAGCTATACTTCTTCTCTCTATTCTTGACCCTTTTTAGCTTGTATCTATATTTTTCTTCTCATAACTTGTATGCCTACAAAATACGGAAAATAGTGCATTTAATAGCAAGGTTGGGTCAAGTAGATATTTAAATTACTGTAGTGTGCACAGAAGTGGAGTGCAAATGATTGGTAGATTTACCACTCATCAATACCCCCAACTTAAAGCTTCATTTGTCCTCAAGGGACACTACTTCTTATCATGAGACAATTGTATATATATGCCCAAGTTCTTTTACCTAATGATTACACTGACTTCAACTTGATTACTACAACAAAAAGATCTTTGCAAATGGGTAAAGCTATTCTCACGACACCCCTCAGTAGAAAATGCAATTTTCAAGGGTGCAAAAGACTTCAAAGAGAAATAATGCAACAATTACCTATACTCTAGAAGTGACTCCTCTTTTACCTCTACAATATTACACCCCTTTTGCCTCATTTTTTGGGAGATGACAAAGTCGTCCACCTCAACTTGTTTACTTGCCTCCTCACAAGGAAAAAAATTCCACACACCAAGTTATCTAATATGCAACAAGGAATTTAAGTGCAAAATACTCTGTCTCTCAAGAAATATCGATGCTAACAAGTACCATGCCATAGGCTTGCCCCTATTTTTAATCGCCATTACTATAAATGCACTTGGTTGGAGATCTCAAAGGGTTTTTTAAGATTGTAATGTAGGTTTGGGATAGGGTAGAATATTATTTGGGAACAAAGTGACTATACCCCCTTGAACATCTACATTATACTTTTTCATCCAACTTTTGACTATGGGCCACTTCTTTTGTTTCACTCTTTAAACATGTGCCTACTTTTACTACCTTGATTCATCTCTGTTTTGAAAAGCATCTTCTTTTAACCTCTTTGCCTTGTACATTTGATGTTTTTCTTTCCTTTCTTGGGTCCCTTCTTTTTCCTGTTCATTTGTTCTCAAAATTTAGTTCTTATGCTGTAACTTACATTCTTGTGGCCCAAAGTTACCTCTTCTAATCTTCACCACCCCCAACATAGGACTTTAGCCTCAATTTGTATTTTTAAGTCCAAGGAGGATAGGGTTTAAATAAGAGATAAAAATTAAAAGTCTCACGGCTTGCAATGTGTTTCCAAAAAAAGGGAAAGGTATAAAGTTTCAAAGTGTGTGACTAGTGATAATATCTATGGAACAGTAGTTTTTTTAGGCTAAAGTGGACTTCCAATGTAGCAAAGATGGCCTAAGATCATCCCCCCAACCAAGTATAATCAAAATTATCTTTGAGAGACTAATGGGCCAAGTTCTACATGGTACAAGTATACATGATATTTAGACAAATAAGCTCACCATACATCGCATGCAAATTCATCAAGGAGGCTCAATTTCCTCTTCCGCTAGAGACAAAACGAGTGTATCTGCCAATTTTGACAAGTCAAAAATTTGAAGTCACAAAAAGAGAAAAAGAATTGTTACAATGTCACTTACGTATATGCCCTTGATTTTTGAAAAATTTTGGGCGGAGAGGGTGTTTGCTTTGCATTTGCACCATGCATAATTTGCTAACCATGGAAACAACCCAAGTCTTGGTCTCACTTTTTGGCTTCATATGGGCAAACCAACCACATGGCTACTCAGACTTCGCCAGTGGTATGAGTGCAATCGGAAATCCACAATGCTAAAGGTACTCAAACTTCCCTTGCATTGATAGCCTTGATTCTACCGGTACTAAAACATTCCCTATATCTGTGTCTCAAGACATAATCACGATAAGTTTCTCTTACGAATATCGTCACTCAATCTATCATAGGAAACAACTCATCCAATAATACTATTAAAGGAAATAGACAACTACAAAACAAAAATAGTCAATTTGTAAAATTTCTATGCTTCGTGTGTACTAAATTAAAGTATTGCAAGCCAACATGTACTCACACAAGGGAAGGGCCATACACACCTCCAATAAAAAGACTTGTAGTGACCTAAATACAAAATAAAAAAGCATAAGAAGGGTCAAAAGGTTCCCTTAAACTGCATTGATAACCATGTTGAAAGATGGGATAGTGGTGCGATCGCGACATGGTTGGTGCGATCGCGGTAACTGAGGACATTTTCTCCTCTATTTTGCCTTATTTTTTTTGAATTGCTACTACATTTCTAATCTTGGTTTCTCCCTATTTTTTTCTTTGAATTTGTCCAAAGCACCTATAAATCATCAAAATTAGGTGAATTATTCAAAAATAAATAATGTAAATATGAAAATGATGGGCTTCCTCCCATCAAGCACTCAATTTAACACCGCAACACGATGCCTCTTTAGTCATCATTTATGTCGCTACTTAAAGGATTTGAATTTCCTATCTAATTTTTTATCAATACATTTTTGAAGTGCATTGGGCAAATACAAGGGCACAATGAAATATGTTCTATTATACAACTTTGAGGACTTGAACCTTTGACCCAATTTTGCATCAAATTTCCAATACGGATCTTTGGGTAGTGGTTGAAACATCAATAGGCATTAGTTGAGTATCGAAAGTCGAGCTCCTTGGCCTTCGAGTACGGGGTTCTCAATTGCTCATTTAGAATATCAAACTCTAAAATATAGGGGTGATTTTTCTTCTCCCCAAAATCCATCATTTGCTTGGCTGGATGGACTTTCATCAAATCCACAAAGCATAATGTTGGAAGATGGTTAGAATGGGGTAATTCCCTTAATTCCAAAATTGTATCCATCTTAGAATTCTCACCCCATAATGGGCTAGAGTCCTCATGAGAGGTTTGCTTTACTTCTTCTTTTGACTCTAACACTATTTCCTTAATATTGGCATTATATCTCTTAGTTGGTTTGATTAGTTGGGAAATCACTGAGGATTTTTTAACATTGAGCTCATTCTAAAAAGTGGGCCCACTCATGGTATCAAAAAGATTAGCCTCCACACCCACTTCTTCTATCCTTGTGATTTCCTTTGTACATTCCCCCATGGATTTATGCATGAGATGTATATTATTCCCCGTTGATTCCACCCTATCCAAGATAAGTTGTAGCATTTCTTCAATACCACTATTTATGATTCTTTGTTGTTCCTTTTCTTTATCATAAGAACTATCAAAATCATAAGACATACTAGCAACCGGGTTAAGATAATAGGGGTAGGTGGCATTTCAACAATCACTCCAATTTCCTTCTTGACCACTACATAAAAAACAACCATACTCTCTATAAGATTGAGATGGTGCACATATCTCTCTCCGAGGAGCATATCTACAATTTTTCCAAAATTAGGGTCCATTATAATATAGACATAGATAGTCACAATAGGATCTACAACCACTGAACTCACTTTCATTCTAAGATGCCATGGTAAAAAACAAAGAAATACAAAAAATTGTACCTAACACAAGAAACAGAATAAAATCACAAAAAAATATTTACAAGTTTGAACCAAAGCAAGTAAGCTAAAAGTCCAAACTAACTCAATACACTAAATTATTGCCTGACAATAGTTACATTTTTTATAACGCTCAACTTACATGCTAATTTTAGTGTAAGACAGTCATCGTCAATAAATATACCCAACTAGGAGTCGGGTTCGAATCCACCAGGAACAATGTGAGTGGTGATTGAGTAAGTCCAAAAAATAGTTGCTTGCTAAGTTCGAACCTATGGTACAGGATGGTTTGGGGGGTTCTCAATATTTTTAAATGTGAAAGTAATTCTTAGTCATCTAAAGGAATAATTCGAGACTAAGAATAATTAGTGTGTAATTAATTAGGAACAGATCTTGGTATTATGCTTTCCTAGGGGCAAGTTGTGTATGGGAATGTGATAATTTATTGCAAATTCTAATCATTGATGATGTGGTATGCTAGATTTAAAGTCCTTGAGGCTAGTTCTTCATAAAATCTCAAAGATATCACTCATTGATCCTTTTGAGTACCTAACAAGTGTGACAATTGAAGCCAGCCAACACCTCAATTGAGTATCTTTATTTCTTGGATGATACCTAAGGTATAGTCAACCTCATAATCACCCTTATGTCTACGATAGTGATAATTAGCAAGAAATACCCATAAATTATCTATTATTACCTTGGTTCCTATATCCCTCTTTCAAGGATGATATGGGTTCCTAAAAGTTCACCCAAACCCCTCTTTACCCCTCTTTCAAGGTTGGTTTAAACTTTCAATAGTTTGGGATTTTTACCCATCAAAACCATTTGGGTATTTGGGGCTTTCACCCATAAATCCTAATACATTTAGTCAAGCAATAGAAGAAAACAATCACAAATAAACTAGCATATGTACATATGAATCACAACTCACACACAATTATACCCCATTCTAACATAAACCAAGAGGAAGAACAAGCTACTCATAATGTGAATAAACAAAAGTCAAACCAAAATCTCCATTAAATTGATTCATAAAAAATAAAAAGAATGAAAACCACCCTTTAAGTTTAAATGAATCCTCAATTAGATTTGCCAATTCTTCACTTAGAAGTCACTCTAATGTATTCTTAAGTAAAGATTAGTAAAAATTTAGCTCTAAGCTTAAAGAAATAACAAAAACCCTAAACTAAGGATGGGAGGTAGGGTTGTAGAATGATGGTGAGATATGAATGGGTTTTTAGCCTTAAATGGGATATTTGGGTCAGCTGGCCAAAATGACATGGTTGCCCTTGGGCATAATCCTGCTAGTCCGTGATCGCAAAAACTACTGCGCAATTGTAAAAATTGTAAAAGTGTTAAGATCACTGTGATCGCGGTCGTTTGACGTAACTTGACTGGCCACGATCACGGCCCTCCGACTGCAATCATGATAAATGAGATTGTGTTCTGCTCCAGGTCTACTAGTTGCACTTTTTCTTTCCATTCTTGACCCTTTTTAACTTGTATCTTCATTTTTCCTTCTCATAACCCGTATTCCTACAAAATGTAGAAAATAGTGGATTTATTAGCATGGTTGTCTCATTTAGACATTCAAATGATAGTAGTGTGCACAGAAATGAAAAGCAAACTCATCACATAGGCCGACTAAGTTCCAAAGATAAATGCAAGTAACTAACACATAAGGCAAGGATATGCATTATAGAGAACTAACTACTACATAAAATATAGTAAGTATTGTATATAAGAAGCGATAAACTACCATATTCTATATTTAACAAGGGACAAAAGTGAATACAATATGAATAGTTAAGGATGAATATAATATACAATAGTATTAATGAAGGAAGAAGGTAATATACAATAAGAATAGCTAAATATGAAAGGAATATATGAAAGTACTAAATAAGTAGCCAAACACTAAGGTACTAACCTGAGGGAGCTAGCCTAATAACTAAAATTATCGCACTAAGGTAAAATGTTAATAGTAGTATGCACCAAAAATCCTTCATAAACAAGAGTGTATAAGGATAATCAAATACCACGACTAGTAATGCGAAAGGAGACAAGGACTATAAGACGTACCTAGTAGGGGTACAAATGAAGGGTATGAATTGTATGCTTTGGATACAACTTGGTTGGATGAGTCATATTATGGACAGTGTTGGATCCAAAGGTTGAGGCTAGGATATGAGTGAAGGGTACCACTCATATTAGAGGGTATGACTTGTGAGGGTCAGTCATACCCCTATGACGAGATTTTTGTGCAACTTAAGTGGGGGTATTTTAGATATTTCCCCACTTATCCTAATAAGGTCCCATGACTTCTAACCTACTTAGGAGGTTGTTCACCCTATTATTCCATTCATTAACACTTAAAAATTCTTCTAAACACTATATAATTCTTTCAAAAGCTTTTGGATAAGGGAAGCTTGGGTTTCAACTAGAGGATTGATTTGGGGCTTGTCTTGGTGATTTTTTTCCATCATTATCTTGGTTGAAGACAAGTTATCTTCCCTCATTGTTAATTCTAACTATAAGCATGGTTTTTATGAATGTTTTCATGACTTTATTTGTTGTATGATTTTAGTTTTCAAATATAAATTGGGCGATTTTGATATTAAATGGTTGGTTATGGTTTCCCATGGTTTTAATTATGCTTATGTACATTAATGGTGATTTTTGGATAATTGTATTTCATGGGAATTTTTTAATGGTAATTGGAATTCTTTTGGTTATACTATGCCCCCAATGTGTTTAAAAAATGCTTATAGTAATGCATTCATTGCATTGAGTACTTTAAATAGAACTCTTTCTTGTTTTAAAACTTGGTAAAGTAATTATACATGGTTTAAATGGCTTGGAAATGTAAATGGCCAAATAGTTGGGCTTGAGGGGTACATGGAATCCCACTTAGTTTTTTAATGTGGTAAATCAAAGGGCACTTAGAAGTCCCCTTAAACCTATATATGGTTGGCTGTGGATAGTACTTGCAAGTATGGTTGGTATGACAATACCACCACTAAATGGTTTTGGTTATAAAATAGTAAATGGATTGGTTGGTTTCTTGGTAATGCTTTTTATTAGGCAATAAGGGTGGGATGTGTAGAAAAGTCATGGAAAGTGGAGGCCCAAGGGGACCAAAATTGGAAACTCATATTTTCCGATGTGAGGTTAGTTTTGGTGACTGTGTGAATAATGTCACACTATATTTTAGGGGATGTACTAGTTATTCCAGGTTTATCTGACCCATATAGCCATTGAGTGGTTTAGGACGGCAAAGATACATAGCCCAGGTAATGGTTTTAAAGGTATGCAAAACTCGATCCCCTTTCCCGGCATGGTTATATATATATATGTATGGTTGTGTGTGTATGGATGGATTTTCATGGTTTTATAAATGACATTATTTTATCCTTATCCTTAGATTACGCTAGCATTTACCCGCTAACCCATCTACTGGTGGCTGTATACCTATGCTATGCAGGAACCGACCGTTCTACTCTTCTTACATAGTGTTTGACCAAGGATTAGTGTTTGGATTGAAGTGGTAAGCTTTCATCCTTTCAGAAGGCTCTATTTTATATTATATTTACTTCTATACACTTTGATTTAATTTTGGATATTGGTTTTGTCCATGGTAGGGGATATGTCCTAACTAATTTTATTACTCTTTTGGTTAAAGGCTTTATGGTACTGCTATGTATTGGAATAAGTGGGATAGGTATTGGTGTCAGCCTTAGCATTGGAATAATCTTGAGGGCTAACATTATTGGATGATATTTTTGGTTGTTCTATCATATTTTATTTTGGGATTAATTATATTATGTTTTGGACCATCTTAGGTTATGGCCTGGTTTATAGCCCATGTTTTGGTATCGGTTTGGTATGGTTGGATTTTTGGTATGGGCTGATTGGACTTATTTGGGTCGGTCACGATTAAGATCCTATTCTTGAGTTTTTATATGAGATGTTAAACTATCTTGTTATATTCTCAAAATTCAGCCAACTTAGGGCAGTCGACTAAAGATTGGGTTAGGTAACGATGGTGGTCTTTGATCCCGGTCGGACTTGGGATACCTGTTATGACAAGGCCGTTAATTGGGTCATGTTAAGTTGATATCAGAGACTAGGTTCACGGTCAATTGGTAGTCCATAAAGCCGTGTAGATTAGAATATCTTTTAGGGGTTTGTAGTGCACCACACTCATAAAGGAGAGGCTACAAGGCACTTAGGAATATTTCACTTTCTTGGTATTTAATTTTCACACTTGGAGTCTCAGTCTTGGAATCTTCTATAATCCTTGTTTGTTCGTCTTTTAGATTATGCCTCGTAGATCTGGAACACAATAAAATTCTTCTATCCTATATGGGAGTAATTCTAAAGGGGTGCATCCTACTTTTCGGGTTCATTTTCAATCTCATAGTCCTATCCCTGATAGTTCTAGAGTTTCACCAGTTGCTACTAGTCCTTCTTAAGTCGAGGTGACTAATGTGGAATTTCATCAGTATATTTATCTTATTACTCAAATGGTCATTGCACAGGCTGAGTGGGGTGCGACTGGTGCTTTCTTTGCTGATGCCACAAGGGTTGGCCAATTTAGGAAAATGGTTCCTCTCACTTTTTTTAGAGTAAAAGTGGAGGAGGATCTATATGGCTTCTTAGATGAAATGGAAAAGGTATTTTAGGTGATGCAGGATACCAATGTAGAAGGTGTAAACTTTGTAACATATCATCTTAAAGAGGTTAAATATCAATGGTATGAAGAGTAGAATAGGGATAGAGATGGTGTGGAAGAATCAGTCTTTTGGGATACTTTTTTAAAACTTTCTTTGAATGGTTCTTTCCCTAAGAGTTAAGGAAATCAAAGATGGAGGAGCTTCTGAACCTCAAGCAGGTGAGGATGACTGTCAAGGAATATTTCTTGAGTTTTTATTAATTGTCAAGGTACGCTCCTGATTTAGTGTCTGACATGTGAGGAAGAATTAGAAAGTTCACTTATGGGTTAAATCAGGATTTGATTTTAGAGAGAAATAATGCCTTGATGATTAATGATACACACATCTTTAGGTTGACTTTCATACGCAGCAAGTGGAGGATGAAAAGAGAAAGCAAGTGGAGTTAGGGGATAGACAGGGTAAGAAGAGCTGGTTTTTTTACCAGGGAGGTGCTCAGTGTTAGAGTGGTCAGGATGGTGGAAAATGGCAAAAGAGAAGTAGAGGAGTTCTGGTTCCTTCTCTTCTGCTAGTACTTCTTACCAGTCGAGAGACATGTGTCATCAAAGTGGTGATAATGTTTGAGCGCAGGATGCCCAATCTCAAGCAAACAGAGGTCAGTTAGTTTTTTCATGCCCTCCTTATCAGTTCTGTGGTCATTCTCATCAGGATTATTGCAATAAAAGAAGGTACTAATACTTCAAGTATGGCTAGGTAGGCCATCGACTCATGGATTTTTCAATTAATAAGGTTACTACGGGGGCGAATAAGATTACTATGCCTTCATCTTATGCTCCTAAACCTAGAGGTGTTGCATCTACTTCTATTACATCTCCTAGTTCTAGTGTTGGTCAGAATAGGTTGTATGCTTTGGCATCCCGATAGGAATTTGAGACATCACCTGATGTTGTTATTAGTACGTTACAGTTTTTACCTCATAAGGTATATTATTTACTTGACCTGGGGTCCATTCTCTACTATGTGACTCCTTATATAACTTTATCTTTTGATTTTAATCCAAAAGTTATTTTGGATCTTTTTTCTATTTTTACCCAGTAGGTGATTTGGTTATTGCTAAGAGAGTCTATAGATGTAATACCCCGGAAAATTTTTTGTTGAAATTTTGTGCGTAAACGTGTTGGGTTTTATCTTCTAGAATGAATTATAAATTTTTCATGCGGAATGTCTTAGATTATGACCCACCATTGAGTAGATTATTGAATAAGCTTTCCAATGATTTGTGGATCATCCAAAACAGACACCCAAGCGACGAGTTGTGAACATTCCGATCGAATTATGAATAGAAGTGAACAGTAAAACATGCAGGAAAAAGTACTGAGGCCTGGCGTATTTTTGCTCCAAATTTAAACTATCATAACTCCTTGTACATAATGATCTGGATTATATACTATATATCAACGGAAATATCTGCGAGTCCTCTTTCCAATGAAATTAGTTTCATCCAATTTATCTATTGGAGTAAGAAGTTATGGTTGATCTACTTCAGTCTATCAAAAGTGAATTTTTGGTCAACTTCAAATGATCATAACTCCTCATACATAATGATTGGGTGAGATACTATATATCAACAGAAAGATATGAGAGTCCTCTTTCTAATGAAATTAGTTTCATCCAATTTGGAAATTGGAGTAAAACATTATGGTTTATCTACTTCAGACTATCAAAACATTATGGTTTATCTTCTTCACTATCAAAACAGTCCACCAAAGGACAACTTTGAGAGTTATTTGATTTTTAGGGGCGTTTTGGTCATCTCCCCTTACCCAAAATCCATCCAAACCCAATATTAAAGCCTATTAGAAGCATTATATGGTATATTTCATCAAATTCCCTCAAAAGAAAAACCCTAAGCTCTACATCCAACTTCAAGAACCTCCAAAGTTCGCTATTAATTCTGCAAATTTATTCAAGATTCCAAGTTTCTAGTTCAAGAACTCCAAGAACCATCATTCAAAGGCACGATTAACATCTCAAAAACGAGTATCGATCTAAAGTTCATCATTCAAGGTATGTGGGGTTTTCAACAGGAACTCTCTTTCGTTCTTGTGCCCAAAAGTAATTTTCTTTACAAAGGCATGGTTTTTATTTGATTTTTACAAATTTGAAGCATGAACCCATATCTTATGATGATTATTATGAAATCTTGATGTTTATGATTTTGAAAGATGAATTTACTTGTGTGGAGATATAAAACATGAATCTTGAATGATATTTATCATGATTTTGATATTTGGGTTGTGAATCCCCATTGAAAATTATGTTTTTTTGAGAAAGTTTGTGTTATAAGAACATTGATGTTGAATATTTGAGATATTTTGAATGATTTGACCTTTTGATCTTAGTGGAGTTGTTTTGAACTCTAGTGTGAAAGAAAACCACAACGTGGTTGATTTTGATAGATAGGAAGCATGATAGCTCCCAATATATATTTATATATTACTAAATTTCAAGGTGCAAGTTATTTCTCAAAGATAAACCTTCGTTCCAGCTATCATCAACTCAAAGTTAGGGAGTGTGACATCCTAAAAACTACTTTTCGAACTTGTTCTGGCTATTTTGAGTTTCTTGTTATGTCTTTCGGGTTAACTAATGCCCCAATAGCTTTCATGGACCTCATGAAGTGAGCGTTCAGACCATATCTAGATATGTTTATCATAGTGTTCATCAATGATATACTGGTGTACTCCCGTAGTAAGGATGAACATTCTGATCATCTCCGAACTGTCTTGCAAACCCCTAGAGATCATATCTTGTTTGCCAAGTTTAGTAAGTGTGAGTTTTGGCTAAGGTCAGTTGCTTTTTTGGGTCATATCATTTCTTTCGAGGGTGTTAGAGTTGATCCCCAAAAGACCAAAGATGTTAGAAATTGGCCTAGACCTATTTCTCCAACTGATATCCAAAGTTTCTTGGGTTTAGCTGGCTATTACCACCGTTTAGTTGAGGGTTTCTCCTCTATAGAGTCTTCTATGACTCGGTTGACCCAAAAGAAAGTAAATTTCTTGTGGTCCGAATCTTGTGAGAAGAGTTTTTAGGAGTTGAACACTCGACTCACTTTAGCCCCTATTTTGACTTTGCCTGATGGTGTTGATGGTTTTGTGGTGTACTGTGATGCTTCAAGAGTTGGGTTGGGTTGCATATTGATGTAGAAGGGTAAGGTGATAGCTTATGCTTCTAGATAATTGAAACCCCATGAGAAAAATTACCCCACCCATGACCTTGAGTTGGCTGCTGTTGTGTTTGCTTTGAAGATCTAGAGACACTATTTGTATGGTGTCCATATTGATGTTTTCACTGATCATAAGAGTCTGCAGTATATGTTTACCCAGAGAGAATTGAATCATAGACAGAAAGGATGGTTAGAATTATTAAAAGACTATGATATGAGTGTGTTGTACCATACGGGCAAGGACAATATTATGGTGGATTCCCTAAGTAGAGTGTCTATGGGTATGTTTTGCATGTGGTAGAAGGTAAGAAAGATTTGGCTCGTGATGTACATTGTTTAGCTAGATTGGGGGTTAGGTTATTTGACTTTGGTGAAGGTAGTATAGGGGTTCAGAGTAGTTTCGAATCCTCCTTGGTTTTGGAAGTGAAGGAAAAGCAATACTTAGATGCTAGTTTGGTCAAACTAAAAGAGTCAGTCAAGCACCAAAAAGTAGAGGTTTTCTCCCAAGGGGGAGATGGTGTGTTGAGATTGCGGGGTAGATTATGTGTCCCAAATATTGATGATCTGAGACAAAGGATTATGGCTGAAGCACACGGGGCGTGATATTTTATTCATCCTGGTGACATCAAGATGTACCAAGACTTGCGGGAAATCTATTGATGGAGTGGCATGAAGAAAGATATAGCAACATTTGTAGCTAAGTGTGCAACATTCCAACAGGTTAAGGTTGAACACCAAAGACCTGGTGGTATGATGCAAGAGTTTAGTATTCCTACTTGGAAGTGGGAAGAGATAAATATGGACTTCGTGATTGGTTTACCTCCTTCCCGATGCTATCATGGTTCCATTTGGGTTGTGGTTGATAGGTTGACTAAGTCTGCTCATTTCTTGCCTGTTTATACTTCATATACTGCTGAGGATTACGCTAGATTGTATATCCGAGAGCTATTTAGACTGCATGGAGTTTCCTTGTCTATGATTTCGGATAGGGGTATTCAGTTCACTTTGTAATTTTAGAAAGTTGTTCAGAAGGGTCTTGGTACCCAAGTGATTTTGAGTTCTGCTTTTCATGTGCAGACCGATGGTCAGGCTAAGCGGACCATCCAGACCTTAGAGGATATGTTGAGAGCTTGTGCACTTGACTTTAAGGGAAGTTGGGATGATCAGTTACCATTGATAGAGTTTGCTTAAAATAATAGTTTCCACTCTAGTATTGGTATGGCTCCATTTGAAGCCTTATATGGGAGGAAGTGTAGATCACCCATAGGTTGGTTCGAGGTGGGTGAAGCGGATGTAAGTGGTACTGATTCGGTATTTGAGGCAATGGAAAAAGTTAAGTTGATTAGGGAAAGGTTGAGAACTGCGCAGAGTCGTCAAAAGTCATATGCGGATGTTAGAAGGAGAGACCTTGAGTTTGAAGTTGGTGACCTAGTGTATCTAAAAATTTCACCCATGAGGGGGGTGAAGAGATTCAAAAAGAAGGGAAAGCTTAGTCTTTGTTATGTTGGTCCTTACAAAATTCTGAGCCGTGTTGGTAAGGTAGCTTATGAGGTCGAGTTGCCTTCCGAGTTGTCCTCTGTTCATCAAATATTCCATGTCTCCATGCTTAGAAAGCATATTAGCGATGCTGTGGTAGTGGATTCCTCTGTGAGTACTGACATTCAAGAAAATCTTTCTTTTGATGAGATTCCTGTTGAGATTCTTGATTTAGTGTCCGAAGACTAAGAAAGAAAGAAGTTTCCTTGGTCAAGGTGTTGTGGCAAAACCAATTTGTTGAGGGTGTAACTTGGGAAGCTGAGATGGATATGCAATCCAAGTACCCGCAGCTATTTTCTGTGAACTCCGATAAAGTTGAAGGTATCGTTCTTTCCTAAATCATGCACTTTTGATAAAAGTTGCAACAGTTCAACTTTCATTTATTATGTGTTCAGATGTAGTTTCTTGAATTTATGCATTCTATGTTGCATTCTGAGTGAGAAACAATGTGGTGATGAGTCTAACGAATGGTTTCAGCTGTATTCTCTATTCCCTATCTATACTTGGCATGTCTAGCGCATTCGAGGATAAATGTTTCCAAGGGGGGATGATGTAATACCTCAGGAAATTTTCATTGAAATTTTGTGCGTAAACGTGTTGGGTTCAATCTTCTAGAATGAATTATAAATTTTTCATGCAAATGTCTTAGATTATGACCCACCATTGCGTAGATTATCGAATAAGCTTTCCTACGATATGTGGATCATTCAAAATAGCTACCCTTGCGACGAGTTATGAACATTCCGATCGAACCGTGAATAGTAGTGAATAGTAAAACGTGCAGGAAAAAGTACTGAGGCCTAGCGTATTTTTACTCCAACTTTAAGCGATCATAACTCCTTGTACATAATGATCTGGGTGATCTACTATATATCAACAGAAATCTCTGCAATACCTCTTTCCAATGAAATTGGTTTCATCCAAGTTGTCTATCGGAGCAAAAAGTTATGGTCGATCTACTTCAGCCTATCAAACGCAAATTTTTGGGTCAACTTCAAACGATCATAACTCCTCATACACAATGATCTAGGTGATATACTGTACATCAACAGAAATATATGAGAGTCCTCTTTCTAATGAAATTAGTTTTATCCAATTTGGATATCGGACTAAAACGTTATGGTTGATCTACTTCAGACTATTAAAATAGTCCACCAAAGGATGGATTGAAGAATTATTTGATTTTTAGGGGAGTTTAGGTCATTCCCCCTCACCCAAAATCTGTCCAAACCCTATATTAAAGCCTATTAGAAACATTATATATTATATTTCATCAAATTCCCTCAAAAGGAAAAACCTTAAGCTCCTACATCCAACTTCAAGAACCTCCAAAGTTCGCTATTAATTTTACAAATTTATTTAAGATTCCAAGTTCCTAGTTCAAGAACTCCAAGAACCATCTTTCAAAGGCACGTAACATCTAAAAAATGAGTATCGATCTAAAGTTCATCATTCAAGGTATGTGGAGTTTTTCAACAAGAACTCTCTTTCATTCTTGTGCCCAAAAGTAATTTTCTTTACAAAGGCATGATTTTTATTTGATTTTTTATCAAATTTGAAGAATGAACCCATATCTTATGATGATTATTATGAAATCTTAATGTTTATAATTTTGAGAGAAGAATTTACATGTGTGGAGATATAAAGCATGAATCTTGAACGATATTTATCATCATTTTGAGAAAGTGTGTGTTATAAGCACGTTGATGTTGAATATTTGACTTATTTTGAATGATTTGACCTTTCGTTCTTAATGGAGTTGTTTTGAACTCGAGTGTGAAAGAAATCCACAACGTGGTTTATTTTTATAGATGGAAAGCAGGATGGCTCCCGATGTATATTTATATATCACTGAATTTTTGTTGTTGTGGATTGTCTTTGAAATAATCTGAGCTAAGTTTAAGAGAAATCTTTAGCACTGAGTGGGAGGTATAAAGCGACCTTACTTCCCTAGAACTACGTGTCCTCGTAGGAGTGAGCCTGAGGCTGATTTATATAGTGATCCCTAGTTTGTGTGGATTTGATATCGATAGTCCTACTCCGATGACAAGGAAAGGATGACTCTCCCTTACGTGGGTTGTACGTTGGACTCAATAAAGCTCACATGGTTTATGTCGGTTACAGGATCTCCCAGTGTGTGTGTGTTTTCTTGTGTCTATGGTGAATGGTGAAGTGATTTGAAAGTGGAATTGTGAAAGTTATTCTTTCAAAAGATTTAAATGATATTTACATTATGAGAATTGATATTCTTGATGAACTGAAAGTGATTGACAAATTATATGATAACTCACATGTGTTGTTGTACTTATTTCATCCTTTCATGCTTATGATGATTTTCTTCGGGCTATGTGAGTCTTTCATACATCCTGCATATTTCTTATAAATAGTTATGATGATGATGTTTATACAACTACATACACCCCCATATTCTCGGTTCCTTTCCATGGTACTAACCCACATCTTCGGATGTGGACTAGATTTTCTTAGAATGTAGGTTTAGGTGCTCTGTTCTAGGTTCGACAGTGATTTTTTGGGCATGCTGTTCTATATTATCTATTGTGGTGAGTCCTTATGTTCCGATGATGTGATGTCTGATGTTGGTTTCACGGAATTGTTTACATTTGATAACTGAGTATGAGTCAATTAGGGCATATCTCAATAGCTTGCTATTTTTATTGATTTTCTTAGAGGCTTGTCAGATTAGTATAGATGTTGGGAGTTGACTAATAAGTCATATTTTGTTATCTTTCTAAAATTCTTTTATTCTTGGATGATAATTACTCTGTTGACATTTGAGGGTTATTTATGGAAATCCCATTGATTTGTGTTGAACTGAATGAAAATGGCTCAAAGGGTTAGCTTGGGGCTACTCATAGCCTCAAGCACCGTGTGATGCTCCGAGACCCATTTTTTCGGGCGTTACAATAGGGGGTGTGCAGTATCTATTGGTGGCAACATGACCTTGGTGGATCTATTTGAGTGGGTATAATGGATTTCGATGTTATTCTGGGTATAGATTGGTTGCAATCTTTTTATGTGTCCTTGGATTGTCGGACCCATATGGTTATCTTTAGGTTCCATAGTGAACTGGTAATAGAATGAGAGGGTGGTTCTTTAGCTCCTAGAGGGAGATTTATTTCTTATTTTAGAGGTTGAACATTAATATTTAAAGGTTGTCTTTTCACTTGGTCTTGGTTAAATATTTTATCTCGAAAGGTCCTTGTTTCTAGTTAGTTCCAGTGATTAATAAGTTTCCAGAGGTCTTTTCGAATAAACTTTCTGGTGTTCCTCCGAATAGGAAAATCGAGTTGGTATTGATCTAGTTTTGGACACTCGTCTAATTTATATTCCTCCATATAGAATGGCTCTAGTTGAGTTGAGGAAACTCAAGAAGTAACTTAAGGATCTTCTGGATAAGAGTTTTATTTGTCCTAATATATCTTTGTGGGGTGCACCGATGTTGTTTGTGCACAAGAAAGATGGTTTTCTTTGGATGTGCATTGACTATAGGTAGTTTAAAAAGGTGACGGTCAAGAACAAGTATTCTCTTCCAAGGATAAATGATCTATTCGACCAGTTGTAAGGAATTAAGTTCTTTTCTAAGATAGATCTTTGTTCTAGGTACCATTAGTTAAAGATTAAGGAGGTGGATATCCCTAAGATGGTTTTTTGTACTCAGTATGGGCACTTTGAGTCTTTGGTAATGTAATTTGAGTATAATAATGCTTTGATGACATTTATGGATCTGATGAATAGGGTTTTTCATTAGTATTTGGATCTCTTTGTTTTTATGCTTATTGAAGACATTCTCTTCTATTTGAAGAGTGAGGTGGATCATGCTAATCACCTCCGTGTTATATTGCAGACCTTAAAGAAACCATAGTTGTATGCCAAGTTCTCTAAATGTGAGTTTTAGTTAAATGTTGTAACTTACTTGGGTCATATTATTTCTAGTTAAGGGATCATGGTGGATCCGCAAAAGGTTGCTGTGGTGAAACGGTATCCTTGACCCATGACTTCGTCCGACGTTCAGAGCTTCTTAGGTTTAGCTGGGTATTATAGGTGGTTTATGGAAAGCTTTTCATTGATAGGTTCTCCTTTGACTAAGTTAACTCAGAAGAAGGTTAAGTTTTGTTGGTCAAATACTTGTTAGGGGAGTTTCGAGAAGTTAAAGAATAAGTTAACTTTGGCTCCAATTCTGACCTTGTCGGAAGGCAATGATAAGTTTGTGGTTTATTGTGATGCATCCCGGGTAGGTCTTCGTTATGTTTTGATGCAACATGGGAAGGTGATTACATATGCTTCTAGGCATTTGAAAGTGCATGAAAAGAATTATCCTACTCATTAATTAAAGCTGTTAGCGATTGTGTTTGCTTTAAAAATATGGCAGCATTATTTGTATGGTGTTCACGTAGATATCTTTTCTGATCATAAGAGTCTACAATATATGTTCACTCAGAGGGAGCTTAATCTCAGGCAGAAAAGATTGTTTGAGATTCTCAAGGACATTCATATGAGTCTTCACTACCACCCAGGTAAAGCTAACATTGTTATTGATGCTCTTAACAGGTTATCAATGGGGAGTTTGGCTCACATGGTAGAAGGAAAGTGGGAATTGGTGAAAAATATTTACCGCTTGGCTAATCTTTGAGTTCGCCTCTTGGACTCTAAGGATGGTGGTATGGTGGTACAAGAAGTGGTTCGATCATCTTTTGGTGCGGAGATTAAGGAAAAGCAAGTGCTAAATCCTATCTTGATTAAAATCAAGGGTGACTTTAGAGGGCAACAGGTAGTGGTGTTTGAGATTGATGGTGATGGTACTTGATAGTACCAAGGGAGGTTGTGCATTCTTAATATCGTTGGGTTGAGAAAAAGGATTTTGGTTGAGGTGCATGAGTCGTGCTATGTTGTTCATCCTGACTCGACTAAGATGTATCATAATCTAAAGGAAATCTATTGGTGGAATGGCATAAAGACGGATGTGGATGATTTTTTTGCCAAGTGTATGGTGTGTCAACAAGTTAAGGTTAAACACAAAGGCTAGAAGGGTGGTATCAAGAAATTAATTTGCCCGAGTGGAAATGGGAAGTGATGAATATGGACTTCATTATTGATATTCCTTTGTCTCAGAATAAATATGATTCACTTTGGGTCATCGTGGATAGGATGGCTAAGTTTGCTCACTTTTTACCAGTGCAGACTACCTTCTCGATGGAGGATTATGCGAAGGTGTATCTTCAGTACATTTTGAAGCTGCATGGGGTGCCTGTTTTGATTATTTTTTACCATGGCACACAATTTACATCTTATTTTTGGCGATCTTTCCAGAAAGAGTTGGGGACTAAATTTAGTCTGAGTACTTCTTTCCACCCACAGATGTATGGGCAAGCAGAGAGAACTATTTAAATATTGGAGGATATTCTTCGGGCTTGTGTGATTAATTATTGTGGAAATTGGGTTGAGCATCTACCTTGAGTTTGCTTACAACAATATCTATCATTCTAGTATTGGTATGGCCCATTTTGAGGCATTGTATGGTAGAAGGTGTAGATCTCCTATTGGTTGGTTTGATCTTAGTGAGGCCTACATATTTTTTCCTAACTTGGTTTTCCAGGCTATGGCTAAGGTGAAGGTGATTCGAGAGAGGCTTAAGGATGCCCAAAGTGGCCAAAAGTTCTATGTGGATATTAGGCGTAGAGACTTAACGCGTAGGTGTAGGGATAAAGTTTTCCTCAGGGTATCTCCCATGAAGGGTTAGTGTGGTTTGGTAAGAAGGGGAAGCGTAGTACCCAGTATGTTAGACCTTAAGATGTTTTGCAGGGAATTGGTAATGTTTCTTATGAGCTGGAGTTGCCTTCTAGCTTGAGCTTGGTTCATCCGGTCTTTCATGTTTCCATGTTAAGGAAGTCTATTGGTGATCCTTCTTCGGTTGTTCCTTTAGAAGTATTGGGTATCTCAATTTTCTTGTATTATGAAGAAATCCTGGTTGAAATTTTGGATAGGTAGGTTCATTATTTGCGGATCAAGGATTTGGCTTCGGTTAAGGTTCTATGGAGAAACCATAAGGTGGAAAAAGTTACATGGGAAGTGGAGGAGGACATTAAGTCCAAATATCCACATTTATTTTCTGTACCTGGGATTCGTGTGGAAGGTATATGTCTTCAACACATCTTTATTTTTAGAGTTTGTTAAAGGAAAGATTAATATCTTTGCCTCTTTGTTTGCAAACTTTGTTAAAGATTAATATCTTTGCCTATTTGTTTGCAAACTTTGTTAAAGATTGGAAATATATTTTATAATGCAAATGACTAGTGCGTACGGTTACCCCTACCTTGTTCGTCATTTGGGGATGAATTTTCCTAGTGGGGGAGACTGAAATACCTTGGTTTCTAGACCATAGAAAATTTCTTGGAATTCTGGTCGCTGGACCTAAAATAACTCAAGCGTACAATCCATATATTGGGGTATAGATAGTATGGTCCAGTCGTATGCTGACCAGTGTTGTTTGGTGGGATGAATTTTGATTACTGGAATTGATACGATTTAGGGATACGAGACATATCGGTGGTCAGAGATTATTTTGTTTCTTAACTTAATCTTATACTTGGTTACTAAGGTTGGATCTGAGTACGAGTGGCTCTCCATGAGTCATAAGCCAGGTTATGAGTCATACCCAAGACTCGGATATTGGATAATGTCTAAATCTTTCTTATTTTAAATCTGCCTGGGGTATGGATGAAAGTTACGGATCATATGTTTTGGATACGACTTGGTTGGATGAGCCATAGACTGGATATTTTTGTATCAAAAGGTTGAGCCTAGGATACGAGTAGAGGGTACCACTCGTATTGGAGGGTATGACTCGTGAGGGTCAATCGTACCCCTGTGACGGAATTTTGGTTCAACTTAAGTGGGGGTATTTTTGATATTTCTCCACTTATCCTAATAAGGTCCCACGACTTCTAACCTACTTGGGAGGTTATTTACTTTATTATTCCATTTATTAACAGTTAGAAACTCTTCTAAACACTCTATAATTCTCTCAAAAGCTTTTGGGCAAGGGAATCTAGGGTTTCAACTAGAGGATTGATTTAGGGCTTGTCTTGGTGATTTCTTTCAATCATCATAGTGATTTAAGACATGTTCTATTCCATCATTGTTTAATGATGGTTTTATGATTTTGGTTTTCAAATATGAGTTGGGGTTTTTGATATTAAATGGTTCGTGATGGCTTCCCATTGTTTTAATTATATTTTATGTGCATTAATGGTGGTTTTGGATAATTGGATTGCATGAGAATAGTTTAATGGTAATTGGAATTACTTTAGGTTATACTGTGCTCCCATTGTGTTTGACAAAATGCCTATAATAATGCTTTCATTGCATAGAGTACTTTTAATGGAACTATTGCTTGTTTTAAAACTTGGGAAAGGATTTATACATGGTTTAAATGGGTTCGAAAGGTAAATGGATAAATTGGTATGTTTGAGGGGTACATGGAATCCCCCAAGTGGTTTAATATGTTAAATGGAAGGGCACTTGGAAGTCCCCTTAAACCTGTATGTGTTTGCCTATAGATAGTTGACAGCGCCCAAGCGTACACACAAGTGTACGTGGTCTACCATTTATTATAGTGGCCTTAAAGAAAGCTGAATATCGATCCCACAGAGACTTGACTAAACAACGATTTAATTTGAGTTCACCGTGTATATTAATTTAGTGCAAAAGTAACCAAAAAGATAATTTCGAAATATTTTGTAAATTAATAATAAAATAAATAATGCTAAAATTAAATTCTTGGAACAATCATTGGAAGAAAACCTGTGGTTAAAGGACTCTGAACAAATTGAATCCCATCCACTAATTTGCTTATCTTGGTTGTTGATTCATAGGATTAATTGCATGATCAGGGTTTTTCAACCTATAATCTTTTACCTAATGTGGATATTAAAACTACATCGTTGAGTAGGGATGTGATTATCCAATTAAGCTAATTAAAGCTATCATCCTACGTTTGAATCAAGTAAGGCATCTATGTTTATCCCTATCCTAGTCGCAAAGTTTAATTCTTTATTTTATAAAAGAATAAAAATTCAAACTTTGTTTATTTCCGTATTTTATCTCCCTATTCCCTCTCCCGAGATCAAAATGTCAACAATATATGTATTTTATGGGTAATCAATCCATAAAATAATTAAAGCAAGAGTAAACAAACAACTAAGCATGATAAACAAAATTAACAAATTTAATCCAAAGTAATAATAATCATGTTCTTCGCTTTAACCCCAGAAAGGGAGCTTTTAGTCACTAATATTCATAATCACGATCCAAATAATTGAATATATGATATGAAAACTCTAGGACTTAAAATAAAATTAAAACCAAATAAACTGCATAGCAGCTCTCCGTACTTTCTCCAAACAGTATCCACAATGTCCAAGCCGTCTGCAACTCTTTAAATTCTACAAAAATATACTCCCTCCATTTAAAAAAGAATGATCTACTTTTCTCTTTAGTCCGTTTAAAAAAGAATGACCCCTTTTATTTTTTGACAATACTTTAATTTCAACTTTCTACATGACATATTTAGGACCACAAGATTAAAGGGCATTTTGATACATTTGACACAACTTTAATTTAAGGCCACAAGATTCAAAAGTCTTCTTTATTTTCTTAAACTTTGTGTCCAGTCAAAATAGATCATTCTTTTTGAAATTGAGGGAGTATAAAAAATATCCCTTTGTGTTGACCAACTTTATCCCATAATTGTATTCCCACTTATTATGTGATTTGGACTTTTGCACGTGCTCGAAGAAAATTTTCAATTAAAATTCCCTCAAAACTTATTAAATGTTTCAGGAAATTTGAATAAAAGTGGGACAAGACACTCTATTGTGTCAGTTTTTAAGTGTTGTGCAATACTTATCAATGCGATGCGTTGGTCAATGCATTGAGCACATTTATACAACGTGCTGACTTTACGTCGTCTCACTGGAATTTGCATCCAAAAATCTAGTTCAGTGTAGAACATCCTATCCTTTGCCCATGCTTTTTGTAGTGTCTTTCTAACAAATTTTCGGCCTTTAAATCATAAATATATTATCATATGTAAATCACAAATCCTCCTACAATATCATACACCACATATTAAAAATTAAAACAACACAATATTTTCAACAACAAATCAAAACACAAGCTAAGATAAGACAAATTCACAATGATCTTCCACTTATTATTTTGCCTCTTGACTTAGTCAAATTAAAATTTGCACATTACAATCAAGTTATTCCACTCATAATTACACCATTAAAGTATTTGGAACAAATTAAACACATTAGAATCCATCGAAACCAACTAGACACACGCCTAGCTCAAGCTAGTAAAACTAGTTTTTCGAGTTGAACTCTAAATTACTCTATTAAGCACAAACTTGTTTGAAAAAATATTTTGGACATTGTAGTCACACACCTGGACACTTAAATGCTTATTTATATCAATATGAACACATAAAGTATACGAATTTCTCTCAAAATAAGGCGAAATAAGCTAGAATAATGATACAAAAGTGTATAAAACCACCTTAGATCATCACCCCACACTTAAACTCTTGTTTGTACTCGAACAACTCTTTACTCTAAGCATAAAAATCTGAGTTGATGCTACACTTCAACTAGATGCAAGACACCCAAGCTAGTACTACAATGACTACATGAAATGCAAGTTTCTACACACATTATTTCCATTATTGAAAGCTCAAGAACACTACTCCAAAACATCCTATCCTGAAGAATTGACTCACCTAAGTGGTAAAATCATGCATATTTCTCAATCAAGAATATTATACAAATTATCCATCTTAATCAAACATGTTCCCTCACAACAACAGAGTTACCCATAATCACCGATAATAATGCAATGTATAACGTAATGGGTACAAGAATTAAATTACGCTCACTCTCACAAAGAAGTCACAAGTTACACACAATGAACCATAGGCTTGACCTTAGTGTAATGCTCTACTTATAGTCAAATGTAAAGCTTAGGATCAATTTTGACTTTTACGGGTTGTAATGTAGGCTAAGGGGCGGGTAGGAACTATTTGGGAATAGTGACTATCCTCTTTAAGTGCTTTAATACACTAAATTTAACATTTAAGACCAATTTCAAACAACCAAATTGCACTTTTTCATCCACCCATATCTTTTGTTTTTGCCCTATCTCTTTTCAGCATTTTCACAAACACTTGGTCGACACATAGTTTATTACCACAAGAATCAAATTTTCTCTTTCATTTCTATCATGTTAATATTTCTAACATTATTTATATTATATCAATCCACCATAATTCAATTATAAAGACCAATAACTCTTACCTTGGAGTGTCAATTTCACCTTTTTCTTCTTCAATTTTCAAACTCTTACCAAATCAATTTTTCATTAAAGCACTTAGGAGCTTTTTGGATCAAATTGTGGTCTATCAAAGAAGGGATTAGGCTACTTATATGGATACCAAAGAAAAGGCTGAAGTCTCAATGGGGACTAACTAGGATAATACACAAAGGGTAGGCAAAAGAAAAAGAAAAAACAAGGCTATCAAAGAAATGCCTATATCATCTCCTAAACCCACACTCTTTATTTCGCTTTACACACACACAGGGAAAGTTCTAGACATCACATCTAATATGGAATATACAAAATACCTCACATTACACATGGCACATACTCAGCTCAATAGGATCATCTTTGAGGCCTCTAGGCCTATCTAGATGCATCTTCACACAAAAAGGGGATCCATGGGACCCATACTCAATTTTTTCCATGCTTCGAGCTCATGTTTATGGTACTCAAACTTCCCATTTACCTGTGACTCAACCAAAAACAAAAATTACATGAAATAATAGCTAAAAGCTGAAAAGAAAACATACTAATTAACTTGGGTTGCCTCCTAAGCAACGCCTAATTTAGTGTCATAGGACGACCCTCATCAACTCAATCATATTTCTTTACCCTTTTACTCCCTTTCGAAAGCCATTTTTTCTTTCGTTTCAGACCTTTTTTATCTTTTAAAATTTTGGAAATTTGTGGTTTCATCTTAGGCCGCTCAATCAGGTAGTTGGAAGAGGTCTTTGTTAGATTAAACACCCCACACTCATACCTTTCAAACACATTGATCATGCATAAATATTTATATAAGGGATTTCTAATGGGGGCCTTGTACACATCAAATACCACCTCTTCATCATCTACCCTTATCTTGAGCATGCCTTCTCTAACATCAATTAAAGCCCCTCGAATTGCTAATAATGGATGCCCAAAAATAATTGGTACCTGTTCGCTTGCCACAAAATCAAGAACAAAAATGTCAGCAGGAATAACAAATTTACCAACCTTTATGAGGACATCCTTAATGATTCCATCTGAATTTGCTATAGATCCGTCTGCTAGCTGCATCACCACTCGTGTTGCTTTAGGCTTTTCCAAGCCTAATTTTCTAAAAAATCATAGGGGCATTAAATTTATGCTTGCCCCTAAGTCACTCAATGTATGGACTTCTTTTTCCCCAATTTGAATAGGGATAGTAAGATTCCCTTGATCTTTCAATTTCTTGGGGATTTTCTGTGTTATTACCGCACTATACTCTTAGTGAGTGTTATAGCTCGCACGTCTTGCAGTTTTACCTTTTTCGCCACCACATCCCTCTAGTACTTTGCATACTTAGGCATACTTTGCAAAACAATACTGTAATTTTATAGAAATTAGGAGAAAACTTACCATAAGGTTCAAAGCTGTAAGTAAATACTGAGTACGGTACATCAATACCGAAACTAAATATCTATCTATAAAAGCTCTATGTATGAAAAACCTCTCCTATCTGAACAAGGATTTTATGGGACAAGTCCCCAACTAACTCCGACTACTAAAATAAACTGAGTATTGAAATACTAGAATAATAAATCTTTCCTTGAATAATGTGGACTCACCACTAGTCTGCTGCTAATGGAACAGGTTGCTAAGTATGATCGAGAACCCGTGTATCTAAACCTATGATATAAACATCATAGTGCAAAAGAAAGGTATGCGTCAATACTTTGAATGTACTAGTATGCTAAGTGAGGTAGGCTGAGATACATGGGTTAATATGCATGAGCAATACTGACTGAATAACATGAGTATAGTTGAATGAGAGTACATGCATGAAATATGCAAACTATAACTGAGGTCATGGTAACACAGGATAATGCATTCAGAATCACTGATTTACTAATATACGAGTTTATTGATACTATATTACAGTTAACTGAGTGATTGTATCTGATAGTCCTGATTCTGTGGAACTATTCTGAGTTCCATACTAAACTGAGTGACTGTGTCTGATAGTCCTAATTTCTATAGAACTGAACTGATTTCTATTCTACAAACTAAAACTGAGACAATAAGAGATAATTATCTAACTAACATGCTCCTCTCTGATATGATTGGGGTCCATTCTATAACCTCAGCTGGAAGGGTGTCAGTACTATGCCACGAGTAAAGACAAGTTGAGTCATGCTTATCTGGAAGGTTCTCTAAATAAGAATGGTGGTACCCTCAACTGGAAGGTAGAACACCTCATCAACCCTCAACTGGCAGGGTAATGTCTCAACCTACGCTGGCTACGTAGTTATAGAACAGAAAGACTGCTTATAAGTATCACACTCTCTGCTGGCAGGTGAGTCCCCATCCTTGGGTTCACTCGGTGCTGAATCCTACTCCCAACTAAATAGACCCTGGGCTGAATTCTAAATTGTGCTAGGCTAGACTGATCTATTATTGATTCATACTATCTAACTGAACTAAATTTAGTACTCTAGATTTTGCTAACTGACGGAATACTACTGAATTCTATTAACTAACTGAACTCTACTGGGTTCTAAACTATTTTTTGAATTACTGATCATGATACTACCGAGTCTATTATGTAGCTACTATAGCTCTAGGTAAACAGCTAGATTTTTGGGTATTAAATACCCCCAGGACACGATAGCATAGACTATAAGACATAGCACAATCTTGATACATGATAACTAATTACTTGATCACCATTCATTCATTGAAACATTTTGACAAACACTTGCACAACATGAAATTGTATACATGCTAATATCATGGGACTTAACTATTCAACTCACATGAACAATCCACAAAACACTTAAAGGGCATAGTATATGTATACAATACTAAACAACATGGGGGAATTACAATTTCAAATACCAAACTCATAATTCAAAGGTTTTAACATGAATTCTCATGATACAAACACATATAATAAACAATTTCATACAAATCTTGGTACTAATCATTGATTAGGAACACCATTAATATGTAAATCATGATCACATTCAAAACCAACTATAAAATTCATCAAACTCATGAACTTGTAGTAAAAAGGGTTCCTTGAACTCCAAGGGTGGAAGGAAACCCTTAGATAAACACTTGACATACCTCAATGCTTGAATTTTTTAAGATTAGTGGTGCAATCCTTAGTATTTGAATCTTGGGTTGATAGCCCTAGGGTTTGTTCTTGAATGATTTTGAGAGAAAAGAGTGTAATTTACTTTGTGAGGGCTGAATTTCGTGTTTTAGGGGCTAATTACAAATGAGGAAATGTCCCAAATACCCTCTGGATGCTATTTTAATTACTAAAAAAATATGCCCAGCAACAGGTAAACCGATGCGTCACATCGATGGGGTTGATACTGTGGCCGATGAGCCGCATCGAGTCCACATCGGCTCACTGAAATTTGCACTAGGAGCTGGGGAAAAATACTCATCGATGCAATAGGCGACATAGCACATTGCGATCACATTAATTCATTGGTTTGGACTTCCAAACGTGCCTCAAACGAAGTCTGAAAAATCCAAAACTTGTTTGAGAATACCAACTGACATTCCTAATCATAAATTAACTTAGAAATCAATATTTAAAGGTTATAAGGGTCATGAAAAAGTATCCTCAACTTACAAAGGCTAAAATAACTCTATGTATGAACACTTAGCTGAATTTTCTAAGTCTGGGACCCTTTACTAGCATTTACAGGATTGAATCAAGATTAGCATTTTGCGGGGTCTTACAATATCTCCCCCTTGGAAACCCCTATCCTTGAATGATACTACGTTGAGAATACTGATAGACTAAATTTAGATACGAGACATATACAACTGAAGCATGATTTTATAACTAAAATTACTGATAAACTAAAATTTTATACTAAATATGTATATCTGATGCATGCGTACATAGCTGAACATGATTCATGAATTCAGGACTGGGATTGTTAATAAGCAGAGTTTCTCATGCTGAACATGCATATCTGGTGCATGACGACACAACTGAATATGGAACGATAACTAGTACCAAGTCTATAAAGGAAAATTTGAGCATGCAACTGAGTAAGTTCAAGGAAAAACTATTACCTTGGGCTGAGTCTGAGTTTGTAGAGAAGAGATAGGGATACTTGGTTCGTATATCTTCCTCTACTTCCCAAGTAGCTCCCTCAACTAACTGGTTCCACCAAAGGACTTTGACTAGAGGGACTTCTTTGTTCCTTAATCTGTGAACTTGATAGTCAAGGATTTTGATTGGGACCTTTTTGTAAGAGAGACTATTCTAAATGTCTATACCCCCTACCGGGGCTACAACTACTGGGTCACCTATGCATATATTTAGCAAGGAGACATAGAACACTGGATGGACTGAAGCTAAATCTGAAGGCAACTTAAGCTCGTAAGCTACCTTTTCGAAACGACTGAGAATTTGGTAAAGACCAACATATCGAGGATGAGCTTCCCCTTCTTACCAAACATCTTAACTTCTTTTATAAGAGATATCTTCAAATACATATAATCATTAATCTCGAACTCGAGATCCTTTCTGTGCATATTAGCATATGATTTCTGTTGGCTTTGAGCTTTTTTAAGCCTTTCTCTGATCAATTGAAACTTTTATAAGGTATCGAATACAAAGTTAGGCCTTACCACTGCAGCCTCACCAACCTCAAACCAACCAATGGGAGACCTATATATCCTCCCATAAAGCACCTCAAACAGGGCTTTATGAATGATTGAATGATTGTTGATGTTATATATATATATATTCAATCAAAGGCAAGTGATCATCCTAACTACCTTTAAAGTATATTGTACACGCTCACAGCATATCCTCTAAAGTCTGAATGGTCCTTTCTTTTTGACCATTTATGTGAGGGTGAAAGGCTATACTGAGGTAAACTTGGGTACCAAGACCCTTCTAAAATGCTTTCCAGAAATGAGAGGTAAACTGCGTACCTCTATCTGAGATAACAGATAACGAAACTCCCTGTAATCTAACCAACTCTCTGACATAGATTTTGGCTTAGTCCTCAACTGAAAAAAAGGTATGGACTGGTAGGAAATTAGTTGATTTGGTCATCCTATCTATAATGACCCAAACTGAATTATGCTGACGATGAGTATGAGGCAAACTCATCACAAAATCCATGCTCACCTCTTCCCACTTCCAAGTGGGAATATTGAACTCCTACATAGCCCAACTAGGATTCTAATGCCCGATCTTAACCTACTAATATATTGAGCACTTACCTAAAAAGTCTACAATATCTCTCTATATCCCACTCTACCAATAGATCTCCTGCAATTCACAGTATGACCCCTGGATAAATAAAGTAATGCGCACTACGCACTGTTACAAGAATCCATTGTCTTAGGTCATCTACACTTGGCACACATAGGTGACCCTGGCAACACAGAACACCATCTCCTCATTGGCAGAAAACCTATACCTTTTGATTTTTGACTGATTCTTTCAATTTAGCTAGACTGGGATCTCTATCCTTTTTTTTAATTACCTCAAAAACCAGGGATGATTCTGAAATACTCTGCACTCATACATTACCTTCTACTGAATCAACTAAGTAAATACCCAGTCGGGCAAGTTGATAAAATTCCTGATCTAACTTCTTTCTACCATCATCCACTTGAGAAATACTGCCCATAGACATCCTGCTAAGAGTATCAGTCACTACATTGGCCTTGTCCAGATGATACAGAACACTCATATTGTAGTCTTTTAATAACTCCAACCACCTTCTCTGATGGAGGTTTAGGTCTTTCTGAGAGAACAAATAATGCAGGCTCTTATGGTCAGTGAACATATCAACTTGCACTCTATAAAATAATGCCTCCAAATCTTTAAGGTAAATACTACTGTTGCTAACTCAAGATCATGAGTTGGATAGTTCTTTTCTTGTGGCATAAACTGTCTAGAGTAATAGGCTATGACCTTACCTCTTTGCATCAAAACACACCCTAAACCAACTCTAGAAGCATCATAATACATAACAAAGCCATCTAAACCATCTGGTATAGTCAAAATTAGGGTTGTAGTGAGTTGAGTCTTCAACTCCTGAAAACTCTTCTCACAAGAATCTTACCAATAAAATTTGAAATTCTTCTGAGTCAATCTGTACATAGGGGATGCAATAGAAAAAAATCCCTTAATTAACCATCAGTAATATCCAGCCAAACTCAAGAAACTTTGGATATTTGATGGAGAGATAAGTCTGGGCCAATTTTTCACTACTTCGGTCTTTTAGGGATCAAATCTAATGCCACCACTGGAAAGCATATGGAAGAGAAAGGCTACTAAACTTATCCAAAATTCACACTTACTGAATTTAGCGAATAGCTGATGGTTTCTGAGAGTCTATAATATTATTCTGAGATAGTCTGTATGATCATGCTCACTGCGGGAGTAGACAAGGATATCATCTATGAAGACTATGATGAATATGACCAAGTACTTCTTGAAGACACGGTTCATCAAGTTCATGAAAGCTGCTGGGGCATTAGTAAGACCAAATGACATGATTATGAATTAAAAGTGACCATACCAAGGTCTGAAAGCTATTTTTGAAATGTCATATTCTCTGACTTTGAGCTGATGATAGCCTGATCTAAGGTATATCTTAGAGAAGTAAATGCCCCCTAAATGTTGGTCAAACAATCATCAATTCTGGAAAGTGGATACTTGTTCTTGACTGTGACTTTATTTAACTGATGGTAGTTAATACACATTCTATGAAAACCATCTTTCTTACGCACGAATAGAACTGGTGCACCCCACGGGGACTTACTGGGTCTGATAAATCTCTTATCTAGGAGATTTTTCAACTGTTCTTTTAATTTTTTGAGTTCCAGATAGGTTGAGTATCTGGAAGAAGGTCTATTCCAAAGTCAACTTCCTTTACAGGAGAAACTCTAGGATGATTTTTAGGAAATATGTTTGGGAATTCATATGCTATTGACACTGATTAAAGATTAGGGGTTTTTGAACTAGAGTCTTGGACTCGAACGAGATGGTAGACATATATTTTAGATATCATTTTCCTTTCCCTAAGGTAGGAAACAAGATGAATCCTAAGTACTGAAGTACTACCCTTCAACTCTAGGACGGGCTCATTCGAAAACTGAAACTGGACAATTCTATATCTGCAGTCTATGAAGGCATAATATGAATGAAGCTAATCCATACCAAGAATGAAATCAAAATTTGTCATCTCTAATTCTACCAAGTCTGCTGAAGTAACTCTCTGAGATACCATGACCAGATAGTTCCTGTATATCCACCAAGCTATGATGGATTTACCCACTGGGTTTGAGACTAAGAAAGGCTCTTCTAGGATTTTAGGACTGACTTCAAAGTTGACAGCTATATCTCGAGTTATAAAAGATAAAGAATGTCCTGGATCTAGCAAATCATACACATGTAAATGATAAACTTATAACATACCAGTGACCACATTAGGAGAACTTTCCTGATCTTTTCGGGACTGAAGGGCATAGAGTCTATTTAGGCATTGCCCACTGGTAGCACTAGAAGCGGCACCCTGCTTATTCGGGTGACAAGACTAAGCTGATGGACGGTTATGCTAACCCTAGAAACCATACTAAGGAAAATCTCTAAATCTGTGACCTGGATTTCCATACATGAAACACATATGACAGCCAGCCCTACAAATACCCTGGTGGTTTCTGCCATATTTCTAGAAAAGGGGATTGGTTTAGGCACTGCTGACACTACTCTGAGGCTTAGGGCTTGGCGACCTATCTCTGTTGTCGTCTCTGAATTTTAGGTGGAACTGAGAATTTAGGGTGGAACTGAGAATGATTCCCACCCTTTGACTTAGGATTTTGATAAAACTAAGAATTTCGAGTGGAACTAAGAACAATTCCCACCCTTTTACTTAGGCTGAGCGAAGTTGAAATTACCTGTTCTTGCTCTCTTATTCTCCCTCTTCATCTCCGTATTATTATGCTCCTCTATGTACTAAGCATAGACCATGAGCCTGGATATGTCCATTTTTTTAATCAACATTGTTATTCTACACTTCTTGACCACACTTCTAGAAACCCCAGCCAAAAACTTACTCATCCTGGATCTGCTATCTGTCACCACATGAAGAGCGTATCTAGCTAATTGAGTAACTTTGATTGAATACTCTTTCACTATTATGTTGCCCTGCTTTTGATAAATAAATTCTAGAGCCTTCGTCTCCCTTAACTCCAACGGGAAAAAACTATCCAGAAAAGCAATTGCAAACTCCTCCCATTCTATAGGCCCTACATTTACAACCCATTCTGCTTTCCACTATTTAAACCATGAGTGAGCTAAATCCTAAAAATTGATATGCGACAAACTTAGTACTCTCAATAGAAGTCACCCCCATAATATCTAGGACTTTCTGCACCAGATCAAGAAATTCCTGAGGATCCTCATCTGACTTATACCCAGTAAAAGATGGAGAGTTCATTTAGGTAAAGTCTCGAATTTTGGCTATAGAAGTATTGGCTGCTGGGTTGGTCGAAACGGCAACTAGTCATTATTCTGGGCTGCCACCAAATGAGCTAGGGTGGTGAAAGCTGCTCTAAATTCAATGTAGGAGACATGTTCATACATGGGATCTGGATGGATGGGCTGAGGTGCTGGATGGTCTCCCATTCCTCTTTCCTTAGTCCTCTTTGGAGGTACATTCTGTAAACAAAAGAGAAACTTGGATTAGACCGAGAGTTTAACTTGAGCTTGTGCTCACCCGCATGATATGATTACTGAAAGAATAGAAACTTTTTCTAAAACATCTAACAACCTTCTGTCCATAAGTGTGGCGTGCTACATACCCATGCACAAGACTCTACTAGATATGGCTTTCAGACTTTCTAAAACTCTGTTGAACCTTAGGCTCTAATACCAAGTTTATAAGTCCCCGAGTTTGTACCCCGATCGCTATACGATGCTCATAATATCAAAGAACCATAAGCTAACCCATGACTGGTACCTGCTGTATTAACTGAATAATAATATTATAAATTTGTAGAAATTAGGCAAAAACTTTCCATAAGGTTCAAAGCTATAAATAAATATTGAGTATGATACATCAATATCAAAACTAAACATCTATCTATAAATACTCTATGTCTGAAAAGCCTCTACTGTCTAAAAAATAAGTTGATGGGACAAGTACCCAACTAACTTTGACTACTAACATAAACTAAGTACTGAAATACAGGAATAATAAATCTATCCTCGAATAATGAGGACTCACCACTAGTCTACTACTGATGGAGCAGGCTCCTAATTATGATCGGTAGCCTGTGCGTCTAAACCTATGATATAAGACATCATAGCGCAAAAAAAAAGTATGCATCAATACTTTGAATGTACTGGTATGCTAAGTGAGGTACGCTGAGATGCTTGAGTTCATATGCATAAACAATACTAAGTGAATAGCATGAATATAACTAAATGGAGTACATGCATGAAATATACAAATTACAACTGAGGTCATAGTAACACTGGATACTGCATTCAGAATCATTAGTTTACTAATATCTAAGAACTGTTAATTGAGTGACTGTATCTGATAGTCTTAATTCTGTAAAAATATTCTAAGTTCTGTAATAAACTGAGTGATTGTGTCTTATAGTCCTAATTTCTGTAGAATTGAACTAAGTTCCATTCTGAAGGCTAAAACTGACACTGTAGGAGGTAATCATCAAATTGATATGCTCCTCTCTGATGTAATTGGGGTCCAACCTATAACCCTAGCTGGAAGGGTGTCAGTATTGTTCCACGGGGAAAGACAAGCTGAGTCACCCTTATCTAATAGGTGCTCTGAATGAGAATGATAGCACCCTCAACTAATAGGTAGGACACCTCATCAACCCTCAACTGGTAGGTTGATGTCTCAACCTATAATGGGTGCGTAATTCTGGAACATAAGGACTGCTTCAAAGCATCACACTTTCTGCTGGAAGGTGAGTTCCTATCTTTGGTTTTACTCGGTGTTGAAATCTACTCTAACTAAATAAACACAAGACTGAATTCTAAACTATACCAAGATGGACTGATCTGTTACTGATTCATTCTATCTGACTAAACTGAACTGAGTTCTCTGGATTCTGCTAACTGAAGAAATACTACTGAATTCTATTAAGTGACTGAACTTTATTGGGTTCCGAACTTATTTCTAAACTATTGATCATGATAATATCGAGTCTCTTCTGTAGCTACTATAGCTCTAGGTAAACAACTAGATTTTTTGGTATTAAATACCCCTAGGACATAATAGCATAGACTATAAGACCTAGCACAATCTTGACACATGATAACTAATTACTTGATTACCATTCATTCATTGAAAATTTTTGACAAACACTTGTGTGACATGAACTTGTATACATACTAATATGATGGGACTTAACTATACAACTCACATGAACAATCCACCAAATACTTAGAGGGCATAGTATATGCACACAATACTAAACAACATAGGGGCATTACAATTTCAAATACCCAATTCATAATTCAAAGGTTTTAATATGAATTCTCCTGATGCAAACATATATAATAAAATAATTAATACAAATATAGCAACTAATCATGGATTAGGAACTCCATTAACATGGAAATCATGATCACATTCAAACCCAACCATTAAATTCATCAAACTTATGAACTTGTAGTAAAAAGGGTTTCTTGAACTCCAAGGGTGGAAGGAAACCCTTTGATGAACACTTGACATACCTCAATGCTTGAATTTTTGAAGATTGGTAGTGAAATCCTTAAGATTTGAATCTTGGATTGATAGCCTTAGGGTTTGTTCTTGAATGATTTTGAGAGAAAAGAGTGTAATTTGCTTTGTGAGGGCTGAATTTCATGTTTTAAGGGCTAATTTAAAATGGGGAAATGTCCCAAATACCCTTCTGGATGCTTTTTTAATTACTGAAAAATATACCCAGCTATGCATAGATTGATGCATCACATTGATAGGGTCAATGCTATGGCCGACGCGCTGCATCGAGTCTATATTGGCTCACTAAAATTTGCACTGGGAGATGGTGAAAATACTTATTGACGCGATGGTCAGTGAGGCGCATTGAGATTGCATCGATCCACTGGTTTGGACTTCAAACATGCGTAAAATGAAGTCCAAAAAATTTAAAACTTGTTCGAAAACACCAATTGACATTCCTGATCATGAATTAACCTAAAAATTGATATTTAAAGGTCATAAGGGTCGCGAAAAATATTTCCAACTTACGAAGGCTAAAATAACTCTAAGTATGAATACTTAGCAAAATTTTTCTAAGTGTGGGATCCCTTACTAGCTTTTACAGGACTGAATCAAGCTTAGGATTTTGTGGGGTCTTACAATGCATGATAGAGTAGATTTTATTTTTGCATTTTTTCATGCATAATCCATTAAACAAAGGTGCTACGAGAAATCTTGATTGAAATTGAAAATGGGAATGTGTTAAATTGGCATGTTTAGACTAATCAGGGCAGTGTAGGAGACCTCAATTTTTGTCTCAGTTACTGTGACTGCCACCTTTGGCACTATAATCGCAGAGGCCGCATATACGCAATCACAGAACTAGGATCACGATTATAGTCGAATCAATTTAAATGACCATCCAACTGCCATTTTCCCACATACCCTTTCTTAATTTCTCTCAAATTTTCTCTAAATTTTAGATTTATGTTGAGTACCCAAGTGTTCATTTCAAATCATTTGCATAAGCTACTTGGTATGTTGTCTCAAACTTCCTTTATTTTAATGTAATTATGTGCTTAGAACTTGTAGTTTAGGGAAAGGCCTAAAATATCTTTTTCAACAGGACATCTATGCAAGTCTATGAATATTATGGTGATTAGTTGTTATAGATTGTGTGCACATGAATGGGGAAGTCTTGAGTTCCCAGAATTAGGCCTAAAACTATTGAAACTAATGGGTACACCATATGTTCCATTCAATGCCCCAACAACTTTCATTTTAATTCCTTTGAGTTTAGGGTTATAATCACGAATGCTAGGCTTAAGTTATTTGACCATGATGTTTATGTTCCTAGTCGAAACAAAAATTTATGGTTGAAATCTTGTGTTTTGATATAATGCGTAGAATTGTCAACAATGGTCTTAGGAACCGCGATCGTGTTCTCGATGATTGTGATTGTGGCACCTTGATCGTAGTCATTTCTCTGCAATCTCCATACCTAAAAGCACTTGTTTGCAGTAACCTAAATTTCTACACACCTATTTCTTACCCTAGAACCTTCTATAACACTACCTCATGAGTTTATCTGATTAATCTAGCATGATTTTGGTGTGATAATTCTAATGATGGTCTAGATAGTATTGCATAAACTTACTAAGACACAAAAATAGGAGATTTTGACACCACCAGATTTATTGTCGCTCAAAGCCAAAACCTTTACTATAGTGACCTGCCCGAGACAAAATTACTCCCCAAAAGGGGTATTTTCTTAAATAAAGTAGAGGAGAGGCTCCCAGGACTCCATGTTAGACTCACTAATACTGGGTGGATATGCTTTGCCCCAAAACCCTGCTATACTAATGAGCACTGGTTACTTGAGTTTTATGCTAACCTTAGCATTGTTTCTCTCACAAACCCAGTGCTGACAATCGGGGTAAGAAAGTAAAATTCAGAGCAGAGCAAATTAATGAGGTATATAGGCTTTCAGATGTTGATATGGAGCTGTTCCAAGAAAAAGAATGTGATTTAGGGACTTGGATAGAAAACATACTATGTCCTAACAAAGAGGTTCCTTGGGCCCCCACTAAGAGAGAAATTTCTATGAATAATTTTATAGCTTAGGCCAGGCTTTAGCTGAATAGTATTTGCAATAGAGTAATGCCCTGCACTCACATGACTACCATCACAGATATGCACTCTTGGAGAGATTATGATTCAAATTATACGTACTTCAAGAACCATGGAGGTACTTTTATTCTCCTCCCTTCCTTTATCACTGAGCTATGCAAGAGGGCATAAGTGGAGGAATATAATGTTGATACCTGGGATACACCCAAGCCCCTAAATCTTCCCACTCATATTCTAGGGTGAGGGTCCACCAGGTCAGAGCAAAAAAAAGAAGGTGGACTCAGGCAAATCAACCTAGGAGGACACAGACTCTTGCTAACCTTATTTAACCAATCTTTTTGATGAGATCTCAAGTCAGATATAGGTGTTTAGGGAGCTATTGTCCAGATTACCTCAGGGAGCGAGAGAGTCCTCCACTGCTTGCCATTCATATGTAGCTCAGTAAGATTATGTGATATATTAAGAAGAGCAAAAGATTAAAGAAGCCATAGTTGCCATCATTAATAGATCCTATTCAGCCTTGGCTGCATCATATAGAGATCTTAAAGTGTTGCATGATAAGATGGTGAAGAGAGATAAATTCTTTGCCAAGATATGGAGAGAGGTAAAGGGAATATTCAAGGTGCTCAAACATAAAAATATACTAACTTTACCATGATTGGATAGTAATGACATAACCCCCGCTGATTGGTCGAATGATGATATAGATAGTGATGGTGCAGAGTCAGAGGCAGAGAGCAGATCTTGATGCATATCCATAAAAGACTTACCTTTTTTTATGCTTTATTGGTTATACAGTGAGGACACTGCTATCCTTTCAGTTGGGGGTTCCTCTGCGTTTGTGTTATTTTGATATTTATGGATAATTTATATGTGGTTTTGATGACATTTTGCATGATGTTTTATTTTTATTTTGGGATGCTACATTTGGGCACTTTGATGGTGCCCACATTTTCATAGATTATCATTATTATTTTGTTTTGTTTTTAGATTTTTTTGTGTTACTTTAGCTTTACTTTCATTATAGTGATTCATAACGAGCTTTGCCCTATGATAGATTGAGTGATGACATTCTTAAGGGTAAATCATTGTGTTTGGGTATTGAGTTATAGATGGAGGGAAATTCTGAGTACCAGTGGTATCAATGTCATAAATTCAAGGAAAGTCTGAGTACCTATGGTATTGTAAATTTGGTATCACATTGTACACCATTGGTGAAGTCTTAGTAGCTATATGGTTGGTTTGCCCATATTGTGCCAAATAGTGAGACTAAGGCTTTGGTTGTAACCATAGTTTAGAAAATTATGTGCTGTGCAAATGCAAAACAAATACCCCCCTCTGTCCAAATTTTTCCACAAATCAAGGGCATGGACATGAGCAATTTTGTAACAAAACTTTTCCTGTTTTTGTGACTCCAAAATCTTTGGATTGTACATATTGATAGATACTCTACATTTGTATCTTACGTGAGGGGAAAATTGAGCCTCCTTAGTGAGTTCACATGCCATGTGCAGTGAGTTTGTTTGATTTAATCTCATGTATACTTGTGTCATCTATAAATTTCCCCATTAGTCTCTCAAGGCTATTTTGATTGTATTTAATTGGAGAAATGATCTTAGGCCATCTTTGTAAATTTTGAAAGCCCACTTTAGTCTAAAAAGGATACCCATGCATAAATTTTATCCCTAGTTACCCATTTTGAGCCTTCGGACCTTTCTTTGGTAAATATATTACAAGCCATAACCCTTTCAACTTTTATCCCCATTTTGAACCATACCCTCATTGAACTTAGAAATGCAACTTGAGGATAAAAGCCTAAGTTAGGGGTGGTGAAAAGTGAAGGAAGAAACTTTGGGCCATGAAATGTTAGTGAAAGCCTACATGCGTAAGCATTGAAACTATTAAATAAGAAAAAGAAAGGACCCAACAAAGAAAAAAATTTCATAAAATTTTCAAGGAAAATAACTAAAATAAAAGGGGTGAAACAATGAAGCAATAGTAGGCTTAGGCAATCAAAAGAATAAAAACAATGAGAAATGACCCATAGGAAAAGGATTGATCAAATAGTGTGATGTAGATGTTCAAGACGGGTGTAAGCATGTTGTTCCTAAATGATATCATACCCTAACCCTAACCTAATTTACAAGCTCAATAAGACCTTAGAGATCTCCAACCATTTGCTTTCATTATAGTGGCGATTGAAAATAGGAGCAAGCCTATGGTATAACACTTGTTAGCATAGAGAGTTCTTGTGAGGAAGATAGTTTTGCACTTAAAAATTCTTTGTTGCATGCTTGGTAGCTTTGTATGTGAAATTTTTCTTCTTGTGAGGAGGCATGTGAAAAAGTTGAGATAGGTGATTTTGTCACCTTCCAAGAAATGAGGAAAAAGGAGTATAGCTTAGTAATGGTCAAAAGAGAGTCGCTTCTCGAGTATTCATGGTTGCTGCATTATTGATCTTTTAAGTCTTTTGCACCACTAGATATTTATTTATATTTGGAGGGTTAAAGTGAAAATAGCATAGCCCTTGCTCAAAAAGCTACTTATGGTGGTGCCTAAGCTTAAGGATAATGAGATCATTGAGGCAGGAAATTTAGGCATAAATGTGTAATGTCTCATGGTAAGTGGTAAGTGTTGCTTGAGGACAAGAAAACCTTTAAGTTAAGGGTGTTGATGAGTGGTGAATTTACCACTCATTTGCACTCAACATTCGTACACACTATCATTTTTTGAATGAATAAATGAGACATAATTGTGATTGAATTCACTAATATAAAAAACGGAGCAAGGAAGTGCAACTGAAGACCTGGAACAGACATAGCCTCAGTTATCGCAGTCATGGTCTGAGGGCTAGGATCATGGTCTGTGTAGAAGGTCAACCCACCGCGATCACGTGGAACTGATCGCAATCAGTGTAGCTATGGTCGCGGTGAAGCTGACCTACAAAAAAATCAGCTTAAGGGAAAAATGTAAATTCACAGAGCTGTTCCTAAATTTGCCCTAAAGCAGACTCAAACCCTATCATTTCAACATCATTCATTCATCTCTAAAATTCCCAATTATTGAACATTGTTCTAGATTTTATCCTCCATACTTGGAGAAGAAAATATTGTATTCATATTGGGTGAAGAATACATTGGAGTGGTTTCTAAGTGAAGGATTAGCTAACTCCCATTGGAGATTTGTGGATATTCAAATTTTGAAGTAACTTTCACTTAGACTTCCATAAATATAATCAATTAAGGTTGTTAGATATATCTTGTTTACAATTTCTATGAGTAGCTAGTTTTTTCTCTTGGGGTTATTCTAGAGTAGGGTGCAAATATGCGTGAGATGTGATTTACTTATTCATTTACTAGTTTGTGGTGTTAGTTTTTATTATCTTGACTAAATTGGTTGAGATTTGTAGGTGAAAGCCTCAAATACCCAAATAAGGTTTGTGGGTGAAAACCCCAAGCTCTTGAATGCCAAAACAATAGTTTGAAAAGGGGTTTAATTGAACTTTGGGAATCCACATCATCTTGAAAGAGGGTTGTGGGAACCACCGCAATAATAGACAATTTATAAGCATGGTTGAAAAGTTTTCACCATATTAGACATATGGGTGATTGTGATGTTGACTATAATTAGGGCACCATCCTATAAATAGGGGTGTCTAATTGAGGCATTAGGTGGGTTTGATTAAAGCACTCATTAGGTAATCAAAAGAGTCAATGAGTGACACCCTTGAGATTTTGTTGACAAACTAGCCTCAAGGATTTCTAACCTATCCTACCACATCACCAATATTTAGAATTTGTATCAAGTCATCACACGCTAATGCATATGTTACCCCTTGAAAAGCATAATCCAAAGATCCGTGCCTAATTGATTAGACTCTATTTGTTTGTAGCCCCGTATTAATACCAGAAAATCCCAAAAAGAAATAATAGTGGTGAAATTTCACAAAGCCCCCCTCCCCCCACATTCATATTTTTTATTTGAGCTAATTTGATCACCACTCACATTGTTCCTCGTGGATTCAACCCCAAATCAAAAGTTGGGTAAATATATAGATGACGACTGCCTTGCACTTAAATTGATATGTAAGTTGAGTGTTATCAGAAGCTAAACCCATAGAGCCCATGGGTGGTTTAGGATAGTAAAGTGACACTGCCTAGTTAAAGGTTTTAAAGGCATGATAAATCCTATCCCCTTTTTGGGCATGGTTACATATATATATAAATGTGTGTGTGTGTGTGTGGGTATGTATGTATGTATGTATGGTTCTGTGCATATGGATAGTTTTACTTGGTTTTATAAATAGAATTATTTTATCCTTATCCTGAGATCATGCTAGCGTTCATCTGCTAACCCATCTAATGGTGGGTGTATACCCATGCTATGCAAGAACCAGTCATTCTAGTCTTCCAACATAGTGATTGACTCGGGGATCAGCATTTGGACTGAAGTGGTGAGCTTCCATCCTTTCAAAAGGCTCCATTTCACGTTATGGATATTTCTAGACACTTTGATTTTATTTTGGATATTGGTTTTGGCCATAGTTGGGGGCATGTCGCAACCGAATTTTATTACTCTTTTGGTTAGAGGCTTTATGGTATTGCTATGGGTATGAATGAGTGGGATCGGTATTGGTTTCATCTTTGGCATTGGAATAAGCTGGAGGCCTGACATCATTGGACTATATTGTTGGCCGTTCCATCGTACTTTTTTTTAGGATTAATTATATTATGTTTTGGAACATCTTCAAATTATGTCTTAGTTTATGGCCCTTATGTTGGTATCGGTTTGGTATGGTTGGATTTTTGGTATGGGTTGGTTAGAATATGTTGGTTCGATTACGGTTATGATCCATCCCAGAATCTTCATGTGAGCTATTACACTATCTTGTTACATGCTCAAAATTCAGCCAACTCAGGGCAGGCAGTTGGAGGTTTGGTTGGATAAAGGGGCTGGTCTCCGATTCCAGTCGAACTTGGGACACAGGCCCTCGGTCGGGTCCATCAAGGGGACTAGAGATATTCGATATACTAAATGGTATAAAACTAGGAAATCCAATAATCATCCATAATCAGTATACTCTGTGACAATACCAGAGAGAAGTAAGAAGGTAATAAATGCTCATAGTGAACCGAGACTAAAAAAAATAGAGTAGTGTTGGATGGGTTAAAATCTTCCTCGAGCAAAATAAGTAAATAATGATAAATGAGTATATCGAGAATGAATCAAAATCTACCTCGATCAGAGTTTCAAAGTGATTCATGTTAGTTTAAAAGGAAGTCAATCAGTTGTAAAGGTAGTCCGAGTATCATTTTAAAAATCAGTTTAAGAGTGAACGGTGGAAATAAATCCCTTTTTGAAAATAGTAGTAAAAATAATTTTTTTCTTGGAATTGTATAGTAAAATATGTGTATAAATATATGCATGCCTTCACCAATATCCAAACAATGAAAACATAAGAGCCTAAATATCCATAAACTAAGCCACAACTCTTTTAGATCATAGAGAACTAGCCTGGTATCTAGCTGGTCTTAACCAAGGTCTAGGGCCCAACAATATATAGAGCAATATAAATATATACTTCAAACAAGTTCACATAAATATATCAATAAATAAGGAAGGATAAATGGGGTAAAACATGGTACTAGAGGAGTCAAACTAAGGAAACCAACATGGCAACGAGGTACTAAGCAAACCTATGCTAACGATAATTATTCTTATCCTAAGGTCATTGCAAATTACTAGGACTCCTTATTCTAATTTGAGTTGTAGACATAGAAATGGTGAATATACAAATGAGGGTTTAATACCAAGTGAACCATAGATGCCAAATAAGTCTAAGGTCTACTTACTAAGGGTACTATTCCATTGCAGTTACCTTGAGTGATGACTATACTAGCTTAATGCACCTTGAGGAACCCATTCTAAGGCAAGCGACTATTTAAATAAGTATTCTAAAACATCATTTGAAGGCTCCTAACAAAATGTAAGAATGCCAAAATGATAAATAGCCTTAAACCTATCCTATGCAATCTATACAATTCATCATCTCCTAGAGTAAATTAGACTGTAGCCTACCTGGATGTTGAATAGCTGCCTCGAATCGAGCATGAGATGCCCTTCCCCTCCATACAAAATCCAAAAATCTATTGCGCTAAGAAAATATGATCCATGGGTCATTACAAGTAAAACAAGATCGATATTAGAATAATAAACTCAAGTCTATAAATCAGATCCAAATAGGCCCTTGGGACCCGTATATGAAATTTAAAAATTTAATCCATCATTAGGGCCCTCAAAATACTAGAACAAATTCTCAAAAGTTGGACATGATCGGGGTCCAAATCGAAGCTCAAATGCGCTCGCAAATTTGAGAAATCAAAAATCTCAATGCTAGAATTTTAATGAGATTAGAATGAAATTTGATGAGGAAATTAAATGAAAATAACCGGGGAGATTAAAACCATCATACCTAAACTTAATCCAATAATTTCCCATAATTTTTAAGCTATAAAGGTAAAAAAAAAAGAGAAATATCAAGTTTGTATCACTTGAATTGCACAATCTATTTCTCATTTGGGGATCAGATATCGATTGAAGTAATTTCCAACAAAACCTCCTCCAACATGCTTACTAAAAAAGTGGGTAGTAACTAAATATGAAGGTGTATGTACATATGCAAATGCTAAAAGAAAGATTGGAATTTTTAAGAAAATTGAGTGGAAATTTTTTGGTCAATATTATGTAAGATATGTACAGTAATGGAAACCAGTGTAGTTCACTAGTATAATTAATTAAGTGATTCTACATTTTTCACTTACTCAATGTGATATGTATTTATCAATTAGTAATCAATAGTGTTTTGCCAAAGTCCCACATGGGCGTTGTGGTGTCAAAATCACACCCCACTTATCCATTTCTTTTAGATAGGTCCATTACACGTACATTCTCGGTATTGCATAAGTTCATGGTAAAATAAATATAATTTTTAAAATAAATCATAGTTAATAAATAGTTATTTCGATTAAAATTCCTATCATGTAATAAAAAAATTTCAACATAACTAGACTCACTATCTCCACAATAAAGTATATATTTTATCAAATTTTAATTTAATTCAAATATTTCAGAACACGTTCAGTATTAAAAATGCATAAAAATTAAAAAATGACTTAGAGGGTCATTGCAACAACCACTACTTAAAGACTTCTATCCTTGAAAGTCAAGGAGCTAAAAAAGTCTTAAGAGTTTTAATAGATAAGGGTAGACACCCCTTTCGGACTGAACACTGCCTTCATAATACCTAAGCTTTAGGTATTCCTTGGATTTCAACATCCTTACTCCACTGCTCAAAATAACCACTAACTAATCCTTAAAAGCTGATAAGCCTCCAACAGAACTGAGCTCGACAGAAGTACACAAGACCCAAATTAAAGTACACCGATGTCACATTAATACAAGCATAACTAAGCAAAACTCGACTAGGCTAAAGACAACCCAATGCATGAACCATCCAACAAACTTAAAACTCTAAACATTAAATCTAACATTCTCTTGTATTTTCAAATCTGTTGTCTACTTTGAATTACACAATGTCTCCCCAATATCATAAAGTCTTGTCTGCATAATCATATTACAACTACCCTTGAAAGGATAAAGTCGACCCATTAAAAATGTACACGAACTAACATATGAATAATACCTCATGATATTCAACCCAAATGCCCCAAATGGTGATGACTAATATTTATGACTTACCTACCAAAGACAATATGTGGTCCTGATAACCCTCAAGACTGATAACATAAGTTTGAAGCACAACCCCTAGAAATTAAATAATCAACTCTAGCTAAATGTTGATCAAAGTGTGAAAAGCTACTCACAAAGAAGGATCCATGCACCAAATTTTAGTTATACATCAACTAATTTTGCATAATTTTAAATGTTCCAAATAGAATCTCGAGATTCATTTGGGACCCAACATAATCTAATCATATATGCTAATAAGCTAATTTTGATGGTTCAGACTCAATGACGACGTTTGATTTTTGTAAAAAGGTTGTTATTAATAAATTAACCCACGAGATCCCATTTGACTATTTTCCAAATGAAGAGTTGAAATAAGGTATAAAAGACCCAAAACTGAACCAACCCCGCTACTAATCCAAATTTGACATTTTGGATAAATTGGTATAGTTTATTTTTCTATCCCACACTTGGAACAACAAATGTTGACCAAAGTTAACTTATGGCTTCTCATGCCTCTAAACACGACAAACTCACAGAACTCATTCCTAATTCCATAGAAAATTATGCTAATCATCCTCAGTTCTCAAAATTAACATGTAGCAACTACGGTAAAGGGCAAAAATAGTAAAAACACATAAAAATAGAAAATTCAAAAATTTAGGTTATTACAACATCCATTACAAAAAATCTAGTTTGTCCTTAAACTAAAGGCAAGAAAATACCCGAATCAGTAAAGAGTTGATGACAACTAATAAGCATGTTAAACTCAACCTCCCATGTAGCCTCATCAATAGGATGGTGTCTCCACTGAACTTAACAATATGCATATCTCTAGAATGCATTTGCCTTACATCCTTGGTTAAGATAGACACTGTCTCCAACTGAATCGACTTTGTACGAAGCACATGAGACTCATCAAGAATATGGTGTTGAAGCATAGACAAATGAAAAAATAAATGAATGACTAAAAAGTCTAGAGTTAAGGCTAACTAATATGCTACCTCCCCAACTGTTCAAAGAATATCAAAAGGTCCAGTACACATGGGGCTAAGCTTGTCCCTCCTCCCAAACCCCATTACACTTTGCATGGGCAACACATGAAGAAAGACTCTATCACTAATCCAAAACTTTAAGGTATAAATCCTGCCATCTGCATAACTCTTTTTCCTACTCTGGGCTGCCTGGATCCTATCCTGAATCACCCGAACTCTATCCAAAGACTCACGAAGCAAGTCAGCACTAAGGGATTTAACCTCTAAAGTCTCAAACCAACTAATAGAAGATCATCAATGACTACCATACAATGCCTTAAAAGTGTAACGCCCCAGATCTGGTACCCAAAATGCTACATAGTGCTTATGACCCCGAAGGACCACAAGCTAACCCATGACTGATATATGTACTTTTATACTGAATAATATACTATATTATTGCGGAAACATAAACTAAAAGGCCATAAGGTTCAACACTATAACAAAACTGATAAAGATATAATATCTAAATGGGGTATGAAATACCCAAAACAAAACTCAAATAATATGATAGTCTGAACATGATAGTCTGGAAAGCCTCAAACTGACTGAAATGTCTGAATAAGGAGTTGATGGGACATGTCCCCAACTAACTCTAACTAATAAATTACTTAATAAGATAATAAATAAATGATCATGTCCTCGAGAGATGAGGACTCACTACTAACTCTGACTGTTGAGACTGGAATGCTACTGATGCTCTAGAGCTTGTTCTTCTGAACCTATCGTATAAGATACCATAGCACAAATATGTCAGTACTTTGAATGTACTAGTATGCATGCAAGGTAGGCTTAATGCATGGGGTTCATATGCTTTAAGAATACTGGCTAACTAACTAATATGAATGTGAGAATACATGCATAAATACATAGTTACTATATCTAAAATCATGATAACATGAATTTACTAATAACTAACATAATTGATAACTGAATTCTGATGACTGATATAACTGATGACATAAGTGACTGTATTTGATAGTCTTGAATCTGATGGAACTAGCTGAGTTTCATACTTTATCTACGTTGACTATATCTAACAGTCCTGAATTCTATAGAACTATTTGAGTTCTATTATTGAGACTGAAGGACTGTATCTGACAGTCCTAATTTTGTAACAGAATCTGTGGGAAGTAGTTATCTAACTACATACCCCTAATACGCTATTATGGCTGAGTAGGGGTCCAATTTGTAACCCCAATTGGAAGGGTGTCAATTCATTCCACTGGTAAGGACAAGTTGTGAGTGACCCTCATCTGACAGTGCTTATCTACCTCATCAACCCTCATCTGACAATGTTGATGTCTCAACCTATGCTAGCTATATAGTTCTGGAATACAAGGATGACTTCTAAGAATCACACCTTCATCTGACAGTGTGTGTTCCTATCCTTGGGTTCACTCAGTGCTAATTTCCACTCCCATCTAAATAGACACTAAACATGAATTACTGAACTGAACTGGACTAAATTACTGAGTTCTATTGACTGATGGAATAGTACTGAGATTACTGTATTACTGAGTTTTCCTGAGTCACATGACTGACTGAGTTCGATGGATCATGGGTTGGCTAAGGATATCGTGAAAACATGACACTAAAGCTAGGCACACAACTATATTTTTTTCGGATACAAGTACCCACAGAACTCGATGGAAGAAAACTCACAAGGCATGACATTCTTAAATACACGACTAATATCAACAATATATAATCCATTGACTAATACATTTCATCAAACACTTGACATACATAACTTATACATGAATGGGGATTTCATAATATCATACTAGTATGGCATTTTATGTTCACATAGGCATTTAATCAAACATGTGGGGAGCATGCTTTGTATATACAATAATAAACACATGTAATAATCAAGGATACATTAATCAACTTGTAAATTGAAGGGGGTTTATCATGATTATTATGCAAATCATCACATACTAGAGCTAATCATTAGAATATGAATTAAAACATGAATCAAAACAACAAAACATCATGAACATAAATTTTAATTCAAGTTAAATCATGAACATTCACAAATACCTAAATTTTTTATTTTGAAAGGAGATTCTTGAGCTTCATAGGTGAGAGAAACCCATGAATCAATACATGACATACATTTGTTCTTGATTTAGCGAAGATTGACGGAGAGACTTTCTTGAAATTGAATCCCCAATTGAAATCCTAGCTTGTTCTTAAGAGAAAATTAAGAGAAACTAGTATATTTTGGGTTCTAAATAGCTGAATCTCGTGTTAAAGGGATTAAATAGGGGTGAAAATTTACCCTTTTAACCCTAAACGCGTCTTTTAATTTCAGTAAAATCTTCTCGAATTAGACCCCTTATGCAATGCAGCGCTATCGCGTCGTGTCACTGGAATTTGACAACTGGGAAATTAAGGGATGGCGCGATGCGGAGACATCGTGTTGCCTCTTTATTTGTGATCTGGATGTTTGGCGCGACGCGCCACTATTGCGGACCCCTATTGAAATTTGACAATTTCCATTTTCTCCTGTCGCGCAGTGCGCCACTAACTAATATGTGGGACTTAAAATAGCCATAACTTCTTACTCGGTTATCGAATTTAGGCAAATTTTATATCATTGGAAAACTTATTGAATTTCCTACACGAAAAAAGTAAAAACTTGGAAATTCCCCATGGAATAAATACCATTCAATTTAGAAGCTAATACTTGCCATTGTTGAGACAAAATTAGTTAGGAAACTTCAGGGTATCAAAAAAGGGACCATCTCAATACTCAAATAGTAGCTATTATCTTAAGCAAACTATACCAAGGAAAAATGGTGTTCCCGTTGACCCCAAAAATCCATAACACATTCACAGAGCATATATTTTAGCAACTAAATAGTTTGCTCTGGTTGACAATCAGTCTGGGGTGGAAAATTATGCCATGGTCAACTTGAGTACTCAAGTCCTCTTGAAAAGTTTTCAAGAAGTTAGAAGTGAACACTGAGCCTCTATCTAAAATAATAGACATGGGTACCCCATGAAGATAAACTATACCACGAACATAGATATGGGCTAACCTCTCAATACTGAAATAAATTCCAATAGGGATAAAATAGGCTGATTTGGTCAACCGATCGATGATGACCTAAATACTATCAGAACTACGAGAAGTATGAGAAAACCCATTCATTTAGTCCATAGTGATCCACTACCACTTTCACTTAAGAATAGGTAAACCCTGAAGCAAACCAACCGATCTATGATGCTCAAGCTTTACCTACTAACAACACAAGCAACGAGCTACAAATCTGCTATATCCTTGTTATACTTCTCCACCAGTAAAGCTGCTTTAATTCAAAATACATCTTGGTGAGCAATGAGCATTATATAAAATTAATATCACCCAATCTTTGATTCTTGCACACAAACTTGGACACTAATCCTTAATACACCGTGAAAATTAAGAGAGGCTTCCTTAGTATCTCTACTTAACACCTTATCTCGAATCACCATCAAGCTATTATCATTAAACTTATGAGCTTGACTCTACTCCACAAAGAAATATCTAGAATCAACAAAGGCTAAAACTTGCTCGAGTGATGAAATATCAAGCCTAACCACCTGGTTAGCTAAAGATTGAACCTCCGGGATTAATAAATAAGCTAACCTTCCTATATTAGTTGACTTCCAACTTAAGGCATCCACAATTATAGTTGTCTTACCCGAATGGTTATAAATAGTGATGTCATAATCCTTAGAAACTCAAGCCAATGCCACTACTTCATATTAAGATATTGTTATCTGAAGAAGTACCAAAGGCTATGTTGGTTTAATAAAATATCATAAGGTACTCCATATAAGTAGTGAGGCGACAACTTCAACATAAATACCATGTAAATTTCAAATCATAGGTAGGGTAATTTCCCTCATGAAGATTCAATCAACGAGATGCATAAGCAATCACTTTACCCCTTACATCAACACTGCATCCACACTAATACCCTAAGCATTAAAAAACATGATAAGACTCTCATCTTCCTTGGGAAAAGCCAAAATAGAAGTTGAAGTCAACAACTCCCTGAGCTTTTGAAAGCACTTCTCACATACATCCAATCACTGAAACCACCTTCTTCAATGTTAACTTGGTCATAAGAGCTACAATATATGTGATACCCTCTACAAAATACATATAATAACCTGCCAAAACAATAAAAATCCAAATCTCGATAGGAGTAATAACTCTCAAACTGTACCTCTCTAATGAGAATGTAAGCGATCGTTGTCAATATATAACCCAACTAGGTTGGGGTCGAATCCCATAATAAATATGGTGTGAATCTGAGTTGTATACGAGTTAATCAACTGATAGTTAGTAGTTTCCAGTAAATTAGGGGTTATGAGAATTTAGCAAATAGTTGTTGGTCAATTTCGTTTCAGTGTTTGTAATCAAGAGTTTATGGAAAACCAGAATTATGTTCACTATAGGTTTTGGTACTTGACAGATGCTAATAATGATTTATGATTCTCACGATACGTAGGAACAACAGATTGTCTTTATCGAAGTTATGCCTAAATGTCTCTCAACTTACTTAAGCATTTAATTAACTAATCCTCTCGGACTTAGGGAATTTATATTCACTGACCAGACTTCACCTCAGGTTAATTAACCTTGTTAAAACATCAATTATTAAATATAACGTTTATAGCTTCCAAGTCCCTATCAATAATTCACTTCCTACTATAGTTGATTTCTTATCTTAAGCAAATCAAAGCAGGTGCTATCTATCATTTGCAACCAATAGACAATAATTAAAACCTTGGAATTATTAAGGAGTTCTATTACCTTTTGAATCCTGAACACTTAGCAACTTTCCAAGACCTAACCCATAGATCCCATAATTTGGGTTAAAGGGATTTAGCCACTCATAATGTAATAATCGATACAAAAAGTTGAATTCATAATTTGAAAGATGAACTTACAACAAGGTTTATAGCAACGAGTATTTCTCAGATTAGATCAAAGTAGAAATCCCAAAATATTGATGATAATCTCTTCAAAGTTAATTGTTTTTTTCAAGCCAAGAAACTAGAGAGAAAATAACAAAATACGTCCATTCCAAAATAGGTTCAGAATCCCCCTTAGAAAACCCTAAACTATTCTTTAAATACTTCAGCCTAATTATGGAAACAAAATCACAGAGTTTAGTGCTCTTCTCGAATTAGGTGACAACATGTGTGATGCCTTATCAGGAGGCTGACGACTTATCACGAATGTGGTCAGCTCCTCTTTAATTTTGATAATTTTTTGTTAAGGCTGACAGTGAATCCTGATGGCTTATCAAAACTGTGATGACAAATCAGACAATGTCATCACTTCTCTACCTCAACTCCCATATTCTGTCTAAGGCTGATGGCGACTATGATGGCTTATCATAAGGATGGCGACTTATCACATGTCGTCATCACTTTTTCCAGCTGAATCCCATTCTCTGTTTAAGGCTAATGATGAAGTGGATAACCTATTAGAGTGCTGACGACTTCTAAGGAATGGCGTCAACCACACTTCTCTTCTATTTGCTTCAGATTTTAACTCTTTTACTTTTATAATTGTTGGTTCTCTTGCCTCTTGACTTCCACTGCAAAATCAAAGATAAAACAATCAAAAATGATAAAATTTACTTTAGACTTTGCAATTATTCTCAGTTAAAAACCTCAAATATGTTAGCATCTGCTGACACATTAACACGCTCAACTTAAAATAATTACTCGTCCTCAAGCAACTAAAATTCAACCAAGAGAATACAAAGTATATTCAGCAATCAACCATCCATATTATCTCAAAACATCTTTACCATCTCCAAGGTCAATCAATTTACAAACAACTGTGTATGTTATTGAAGAGCAATAATGTGACACACACGAATCAAGATATGACATCAAATCAGCAACAACAACCATGCATGTATCAAGCTTACACTATCCAAACAAGTTAGGAACTAGTAACGTAACCAGTGTTCCCTCACTACAAAGAAGTCCCATCGCACTTATATCAGACATCACATATGTAACCATGGGGACAATCACAAGACACTCACTCTCAGAATGAAATTCCAATCAATGTATGCCGAATACCATAGTCTTGCCCTTATTTTCATTACCAAGATCTTCAGACAGGTCAGCTAGGATCACTATAGGTCTTCTTTTTGGCTTGTAATATAGGCTAGGGGCTGGTATGATTCTCGATAATATTTAAAGTGACTAAGCCTCCTTGACACTAGACTAAATTTTAGGGTTTCACTTATTAGCCTTTTTCTATTCATCTCTTTTCTTGATCACACTTATTCAGGATGGGTGTGGTTCTTTTCTACAATCACTTCTTCTTTTTCACAATTTCTCTTTTCTTGCTCTTTCCACCGCACCCAACTTTTTATTCTTTTATTTTACTCTACCTTTCTTCATACTCATTTTACATCATGCACCCCTATGATAGCCACCCTCAACTTAGGCTATTTGCCTAAGTCAAGATGCATAGTGTCCAAGGAGGACCAGGACCAAAGTAGGTTCATTGTGATATAAAAATAGGATGGTGATAGGTATTATAAAAAGAAATAGGCTATTCAGACTTAAAAAAGGGATCAAGGAATATTATGCATATAGGGAAGGTCATTTAGGTTAAAGTGAGATAATATCAAAATGGCCTATGATCCTTTCCTAACCCCTATACTTCAACCTAGGTAAGACTAACTGGGAAAGTTCTAAATTCAACATACAAAGGGAACTAAGTATAATCTCACACGCACATGGCATACAAGTATATCACAAGTTACTACTTATCAGGTTCATGCAATTATTTAGCAATGGTTATCAAGTTACTAGAAATAATACCATACAAAGATAAACAGTGGTCATAATTAGATGCAAATCACACAATTAAAGAATTAAACCATTTGAGAGGTGTACAAAAAATAACAAAACCATGTTAACTACCTCAGGTACTTGTATTTCTCCTAGTCAACTACAAAATGTTACAACAAGAACTCACCCTACAACTCATCAATAGTCGAATCTGACGATACCATAAGTTGGTATTGTTGTAATACTCGAACATCCACCTTCACCTTGTCCAGGGCTACTCTGAATTGTGCAAGGTCTGAGCCTGACATTTCTCTTACCCATGTATTAAATCAATTTTCTAATTCATCAATTCACAGGGCAAGTCTTGCAAGGGCTCCAGTGCTACCTTAATCCTATTGTCTACCGCTGAGGCAAATTGGTTGGAAAAAAGTTGCAGCTGAGCCTCACACCAGTTGGCTTGTTTTGCCACTTTCCTAAAATTTATTGGGTTGAAGGCAAATTCTGTGGTAGACATAGTAGCTGAAGGATTTGTTTCATTTCTAGGCATTAAATCTGTTATTGCTGAGGAGTTCGGTGCTGTAGCCTCAAAATCCTGCATCACTACTTTAGGTGCTAAGATGGTACCTATAACTGGTGGATCTATTTCAAGTCCTACTCCTCTGTCAAGTGTCAGTGTCGGCTGATTTTCATTATATCGGATGGGAAAGGATATGTTGTATTAGGCCTGGAGACTCAAATTTTCATCTCCTCAGCAATGATCTACCCAAAGTTCAACTTGAGTTTAGCCATAAGACTTGCAACCAATATTGCTCTATCATCTCCAAGGATATTATCTCCTTCTATAAGCATCAAATGGGTAGACACTACACCCCACCAGAACTTTGCCTTTTAAGTCAAGAAAGCCTTAAAAATCTTCTTATTAGGGTTGGTCAGCTATTCAGGTTTTCTGTCAGCTTTGAGGGTCGCTAACCAAGACAGTTGATTCTCATGATTCTTCAACCAAACATAGCAAGTAGGTGAAGTGGCCTGAGGAGTGAATTTAGGGCCATGAAGAAATCTGTTGGTTGTCATTTCTAAGAGATCCACCATCACACTCCATACTGGAACTCTATCCAACAAGGGCTGATGTGATGATTTCTCCCCTTCTTTACACATGTTTTCCAATCAATCCTGATAGTTTGCATAGAACACCCTAACTAATGTAGGGCAAAATGAGCTTTCTTCTTTCGCGGTCCATCCTAAGTCGTAGTCTCAGAATTTTTGCTCCACTTCAGGAAATCTGTTCATCTCGATAGTGATGATCTTCTTTTCTTCCATGATTGGCCTTTTAATGGGCCTTCATTTTTTTCTGTGAAGCAAATCATACAAGATTCTCTATTCCTTGGGAATTTTCCACCTAGCACTGTCTCAAACCTCAGGGTTCTTGTATTTAACCATAGTTCCCCGAATCAGAGATTCTTCATCATCTTATTGCTCAGCAGAAGGGGACTCAGATGATGGTCCCTCAGATTCATGTTTCTTAGACTCATGTTCCTCAAAATCAGGATGATCTAAATCATGCTCTTCAGATTCAGCATGTTCAGACTCTTGTTGCTTACAGATCGTCTGCTCAGAAGCTGTATGTTCAAATATTGTTGGCTCAGTATCACTCTCTTCACTCTCCTCTACCTCAATTGGTAGAAGTGGTGAAGGATTTTTTGGTCTTTTTCTTCTTATGTTTCCTAAGAAGTGGATCCTCCTCGTCATAATCGGAGCCCTCATCGAAGAGTCACTAAGGTACACTTTCCTTGGTCCCTTTCTTTGTAGATTTTGGGTTATTTCCTTTGGGTGCCTTTATAAGACCTGTAGCAAGAGGAAAACCATTGGTCGTCACTCTAGAGTATATATACAAACACATCAGTCATTGAAGTTCCACACCCCTTGAAAATGTTTATTAATGCTTTAGGTCAAAGGTGTGATGACATGCCTAATAAGCCATCACAATTGTGATAGCTTATCATGATTGTTGTCAACTCTGAATAGAACCCACAAAATTTTATCAACTTCTGGCGACATTTCTGATAAGCCGTCACAAATGTGATAACTTATCAGCCATGTCGTCAGTTCAGGACACAACCCCAACTCGACTTTAACTTGATTTTTAATCTAATTTCTTCTTAAAATCCCATCGATTTGTATTTTTGAGCTGAGCTTTAAGTCCCAAGCTTGCACAACAAACCCTAGTTCCCGATTTTCACACATTGGCAAGTTAAACTTAACTCAATCTTCTTGGGAACCTTGGTTTACATCAGTTTATTACTTACCAACTAAAAAGAAGAGTCAGGTTTTGAGCATACCTGATAAGTGCCTTCAACTTGGTTACATGAGTAAGGGAAAATAGATAAAAGAAGAACTGTTGATTTTGACTTCAACCCACGCTCACAAGGAAGGAATTTTTCTTTTGTTTTACTTGGAAATACTTTAAAAAGGGGAGAAAATAAAATAAATATGGAAGGAAACAAAACTTAAAGAAAAGAATGAAAATACGCGGGAAGGTGGAAAGATAAAATTGTGGGTCGAGTCGGATCTTTTTAATTTGGCCCAAAATTTTAGCTACTCTTTTAGGCTTTCTGACGACAAAGGCTGATGGCTTATCACACTTGTGATAGCCTATCACGAATGTCATCAGCCTTAATAGAATATGCCTCAGATTTGATTTCTCTGATGACGAATCTGATGGCTTATCACAATTATGATAGCCCGTCTAATATGTCGTCAGGAATACTTAGCTGGATATATCGATTCCACCTTCTTTGAACTAGAACCTAACTACAAAAATAAATACTTTGCTAGAACATAAAAATTTTGGGTTGCCTCCCAATAATGCCTGATTTAATGTCGCAGCACAACTTGTTTATCTTGACTACTCATACTTCTTCAAGACAACCTGCTGATATCTCTTTACCATCTGCATAGAATACATCCACGATTGAGAAAACACTCATCTCCTTTTGCTGGGTCATAGATGAGTGTATTTTGAATCTTGCTTCTTTGTTATTGAGCCTGAACTTTAGCTCATTTAGCTCCATGTCCACTATCACTCTTCTAGTTGCAAGGAATGGTCTACCTAGGATGATGGGTACTTTAAAGTCCACCTCATAGTCTAGGACTACAAAATTAGCAGGAAGTGTAAAGTTGGCCACCTTTACCAATACTTCATGTAATATGCCCACTGGTTACTTTACAGACCTATTCGCCAGCACCAACCGCATGTTTGTCGGGGTAGGATCCCCCAAACCCAGCTTCTTGTACACAGCAAGTGGCATTAGGTTTATACTGGCTCCCAAATCGCATAGAGCTTTAGTAAAATTCAGGGACCCAATAGTGCATGGGATGGTAAATACTCCCAGGTTTGCCTTTTTCTGTACTAAAGACCTTGTGGAGATAGCACCACAATGATGGAGATTTTTTTCCGGCTCATGGATAACCTTTTATTTCTTCATGACAATGTGTTTCATAAACTTAGCGTATCCTGGTATTTGCTCAAGTGCCTCCACCAAAGGCACATTTATTGTTAACTGCTTTAACATCATCATGAACTTTCTAAACTTTGTATCATCTTTTTTTTCTGCAATCGTTGAGGAAAAGGAGGTGGTGGTCTTAGGAGAGTTTTTACCACTGCCTCTTTTTCCTTCTCTTTCCCTTTTTAAAGAACATCATTAGAACCATCAGCTTCTCAGGCTCCTTTGAACACTTCTTCCAGTTCATCATCAACTACCCCATCAATTACATTTTTATCCACAGAAGGGCTAGGTAATATCTTACCGCTTCTAGTGGTAATCACCATACATGAGCCATCATTCTATAGATTTTGAATTGTATCACTAGGTAATGTTCCACTTTTCCTTTGATTCAGTACTATGGAGAGTTGACTTATTTGCTATTCCAGTTGCTTGATCGAAGTGGAGTATGATTTTACCAACTGACTAATATATGACAAATCGGTCATCATGGTAGTCACTCCTGAGTTGGTAGCCTCCACTCCCTTTAACAATTTAGCCATCATGTCCTCTATGGACATCTTTCAGAACTTGTTGTAGTAGCCTTACAATTTTTAGGAGGGACATATAGCCCGCTCCTATCATTATTACTCCTCTAATTTTCCTGCTTCATATCTTTATAACCAGGATTATCATAATAATTCCAACCTTAATTCCCTTGGTTATTGCCTTGAAAACCCCCCTGATTATTGACACAGTTTGCCTCTTCTTCTGGATCAGCATCAACTCTATCTTGAGATCCCACAGCTTTCACCTTCTCAATCTTGCTTGATAGCAGTGCTTGGTTAGCAAGCCCATCTATGATTTTAGGTGCGGGCATGTCTTGATCACACTCCCCATCTCTCCTTCATTGTTCCTCAGTTATACCCATAGAAATAGTGAGGCTTGCTACCACAGAGTCTCTGGTATGCCATGTCCAACTCTGTTTAGTCATTCTCTCTAGCATTTCTAAAGCTTCTGGGAATGTAAGATCAATAAATGAACCACCAGCAGCATTATCTACAATTAGTTTTGTTACAGAGTTAAGAGACCTATACAAAGTCTCCATCAAGTGTATGTCCATCATATTGTGGTTTAGACACTACGTCAGCTTCTTTTTGAATCTCTCCTAGGTTTCATGCAAGGCTTCAGTTGGGAGCTATCTAATGTTGTTTATATAATCCCTCAACTGTACCCTCCTGGAAGGTGGAAAGAACCTTTTTAAGAAAGCTTCTTTCCACTACCTCTAGTTGTTTATAGAACCGGGTGTCAGCTCGTTAAGCTACAATGTTGCCTCCCCAGACAGAGACAATGGAAACAATCTCAAATAAATAATATTCTGAACCACTCTTGGGTTATCAAAAGATTTACAGATGGTGACAAAGTTCACCAGATGCAAGTTGGGGTCATCCCCAGGGAGACCACCAAACAACCCCTTCAGATTGAGAAGTTGAATCATAGTACTCATAATGTTGAATTTTACTCCAGGTGCCAACGGTGGAGGAATAATTGTACCCGCTGTACCTACTCCATCCATTCCATCACCATAATCATCATTGAGGTCATACTGGACCGGATGGTAATCTTTCCTTTCTCAGAACGGACGGTTCCTGTTAGCATTACGCTATATGCTGCAACTACTTGCTCTGCACACCTTGGGTTACCAGGGTTTAACAACTCCTTGTCTCCCAAATCTTTATCCTCAGGATTTAGATGCCGTACTTGTTGACCGACATTCTGTACATTCACATGAGCTCAAGCTAAGGCTGCTAACCTGTCAGCCTCTTACTGGTCTACCATTCTTCCAATTTGTTGCAGTTCCGGATTAAATGGTAATAATGGTTCTCCAAAACATCTGGTTCTTAGCATACACCACAAATATCCTACAATAAACAAAAACAAAAAATAAACGTAAAACTAGGAAACTTAACTAATAGTCAATTAGCAGACACAAACTTCAATTCATAACTGTATTCCCCATCAACGGCGCCATTTTTGATAATGCTCAAACTACACCTCTCTAATGAGAATAAAAACAATCATTGTCAATATATAATCCAACTAGGTTGGGGTCAAATCCCACAGGGAATATGGTGTGAATCTTAGTTGTATGCGAGTTAATCAACTGATAGTTAGTTGTTTTTGGTAAATTGGGGGTTATGAGAATTTAGCAAATAATTGTTGGTCACTTTAGTTTCAATGTTTGTAATAAATAGTTTATGGTAAATCAGAATTATGTTCACTATGGGTTTTGGTACTTGACAGATGCTAATAGTGATTCAAGATTCTCATGATATGTAGGAACAACAAATTGTCTTTATCGAAGTTATGCCTAAATGTCTCTCAACCTACTTAAACATTTAATTAACTAATCCTCTCGGACTTAGGGAATTTATATTCACTGACCAGACTTCACCTCAGGTTAATTAACCCTGTTACAACATCAATTATTAAATATAACGTTTATAGCTTCCAAGTCCCTATCAATAATTCACTTCCTACTATAGTTGATTTCTTATCTTAAGCAAATCAAAGCAGGTGCTATCTATCATTTACAACCAATAGACAATAATTAAAACCTTGGAATTATTAAGGAGTTCTATTACCTTTTGAATCCTGAACACTTAGCAACTTTCCAAGACCTAACCCATAGATCCCATAATTTGGGTTAAAGGGATTTAGCCACTCATAATGTAATAATCGATACAACAAGTTGAATTCATAATTTGAAAGATGAACTTATAGCAAGATGAATAGCAACGAGTCTTTCGCAGATTAGATCAAAGTATAAATCCCAAAATATTGATAATAATCTCTTCAAAGTTAATTGTATTTTTCAAGCCAAGAAACTAGAGAGAAAATAGCAAAATACGTCCATTCCAAAATAGGTTCATAATCCCCCTTAGAAGACCCTAAACTGTGTGTTAAATGCTTTAGCCTAATTATGGAAACAAAATAATAGAGTTCAGTGTTCTTCTCGGATTAGGTGACGACATACGTGATGCCTTATTATGAGGTTGACGAGTTATCACAGATATTGTCAGCTCTTCTTCAATTTTGACAATTTCTGCTTAAGGTTGACGGTGAATCCTGACGGCTTATAAAAACTGTTACGACATATTAGACAATGTCATCTCTTCTCCACCTCTGCTTCCATGTTCTATCTAAGGCTGACGGCGACTCTGACGGCTTATCACATGTCATCGTCACTTCTTCCAGCTTAATTCCATTCTCAATTTATGGCTGACGATGAAGTTGATAACCTAATAGAGTGCTGACGACTATCAGGAATGTCGTCAGCCACACTTCTCTTTTATTTTCTTCAGATTTTAACTCTTTTACTTCCATCATTGTTGGTTCTCTTGCCTCTTGACTTATACTACAAAATCTAAGATAAAAAAATTAAAAACGACAAAAGTTGCTTAAGACTTTGCAATTATTCTCAGTTAAAAGCCTCAAATATGTTGGCATCTGCTAACACATCAAGGAGAAGTTGGTCTAGTCTAATCGTTAATTACAATAATCTTGTCTGGATTAATCATAATACCATCCTTAGTCACCACATGACCCAAAAAAAAGATAGAATCCTACCAAAGTCACACTTAGGAAACTTAACTTCTTATCACTCAACCTCTAAAGCACAATCCTTAAATGTTTTACATGGTCGGCCTCACATTTAGAATAAACCAAGATGTCATCTATAAATATAATCACAAAAGAGTCAAGATACAGTTAAAATACCTAGTTTATCAACTCCATAAATGCTACAGATACATTGGTTAACCTAAAAGACATGACAAAGAACTCATAATGATACAATCAAGTTCAAAAAACTGTCTTTAGAGCGTTTAAAGCACTAATCACATATTGATGGTGCCCCGACCTCTAATCATTCTTGGTAAACATCAATACACCCTGAAGCTTGTCAAATAGATGATTACTGTGAGAAAAAGGACACTTGTTCTTCACCGTCACTTTGTTCAACTACCTATAATCAATATACACACACATAGAAATATGTTTCTTCTTCCAAAATAAGACATATGTGTCCCAAGGAGATACACTATGTATAATAAACCCCTTACTCAACAAATCTTAAATTTTCTCCTTCAAATTCTTCAATTCAGTCAAGGCCATCTTATAATGAGTTATAGAAATAGGATTGATGCTTAGCTCCACATTAATAGAAAAATTGATATCACCGTCCAGAGGCACACTAGAAAAATCCATGGGAAACACATCCATGAATTTGTGAACAACTTGAATGGAATCCATAAGAGGCAGTGGGGCGGCACTAGTATCACAGATATGAGCTCAGTAAGATAGACACCTTCTCTTTTTTATGTGGCAAGCATGCAAAAATAATATAACACCCTTCGAACATAAATTAAGTGTACGCTTTCAAGATAACCTCAACACAACTGACATAGCTAAGGTCACAGTCTTGTCATAACAATGCAAAATAGAATGATAAGGAGCTAAGCAAACCATACCCATTATAACATCAAAATCAACCATATTTAAAACATCAACTCTATCTAAGTCTTATGGATTCTAAAGGTAACCACACAATATTAGTACACCCGATCCGCCACTAAAAAATCTCCTATGGTGGTAGAAATATGAAGGCATATCTAGAGGCTCACATTCAATATCAAAACCAAAAATAAAGTATGTAGACATTTAGGAGAAAGTTGACCCAGGGTCAAATAATATAGAAGTGGGTCTGAAGCAAACTGGGATAATACCTATAATTACAGCATTAGAGGCCTTTGCCTCTGCCTAGTAGGTATAGCATAGCACTAACCGCATCTATTCTTAGATTGAGAAACTCCTTGACCACCACTATCATGACCTGAGACTACCCCCAAGTCGTAACATGGTGTTTAGAACCCTAAATAATCCTAAGCTAACTCATGTACTGGAATGATACTTTAGCAACTAATTATATATATATATATATATATATATAAATTCTAAATAACTAAGCAAAAATATAATCATCATGAGATAAGCTATTTTAATACATAACTGATAAAATTTACCACACTAAAATCTGAGAGAGAGAGGAAATTAAATTAAATTGAATAGCTTATAAACTGAATACTAAACTAAAATTGTGGTAGCTATCATAAAATTGACATGCCCTAAGCTAAACTGATCGAGGTCCAACCTATAACCCTAATTAAAGGAGTGTTAGTACTTTGCCGAGGGTACCAATATTGACTGTATAGATCTACTAAGCTGATTTCTCCAGGGACTAGTATGTCAATCATCTAGTAGCGAGTGACTCTTAAGAGAATATTAGTCCTCTACTAGTGGGTGACTTCTCATAACCTATGTTGGCTACATAGTTTTGGAACTTAGGGACTTCTACTAAATGTCTCAGTCCTCTATCAATGTGTGATACTTCTTCCCTAGGTTTGCTTGGTGCTAAGTATTACTCTGAACTGAACTGACACTAAAACTAGTACATACACTGATAACAGATATGCTTAAGTTAGGGTATTCAATATAATAGTGCATGAAAAATCTAAAGTAATCAAGAATATGTAAATATATGTATTTAGTATGATGTAATACTAGTGAGTGCTCATTATAAAATTCTATAAATTTCATGGTAATAACATGTTATGAATGACTTGAAATCTTGAAAACTATAGCATGCATGATTATCTAGGTATCGGATGTTCATAACCCACCTCCATTGAAAAATATAATTAAATATATTGATTTCCAAGTAATGAAATATTAAAAAATTTCATGACTTCAACTCAATAAACTTACAATTTTATAAATATAAATAATTATCAATATTAAAGTATGGAAGAATTACTGAGTTTATGAGGAAACACTTGTGCATGGTTGAATTCAACATTTACATGGAGAGATCATGGAATTTATGCTTTTTAGGGAACCCTAGTTTATGAAATTCATAAAATTCATGAATGGAAATCATAATTTTGGGCATGAGAATGAAAGTATATCCTTATTAAATACCCACATACCTGAGTTACTTGAATCCTTAAAGAAAACTTGGAATTGTGACCTTGAATGGTGAATTCTTAGGAGAAACTTTCAATTTTTATGTTCCTAGGAAATGGGAATGATTTTACATTTTTAATAGATGGGGAATGGGGAAAATAATATCCCTCTTAGGTTTTAAAATGTCAATTGTGTGTTTAGGGAGAGGGAGAAAATACCAAAATCCCTCCTTGAACCTTATATAAAAAAGCAAGATTTCACGACCTTCATGGCACAGAGGCTATCGCTGAGGCTAGACTCCGTGACATGGCATGTATTATGGAGACTAACCTCTATGACATGTTGCATATTTCTAAGGGCCAATCTCTATGAAATGTCAAAATTGTGGAGGCATACTACCTTCATGGTCCAAAAATACCCTGAACCTTTTTCAACAATTCTAAAACTCTCCCAGATGAGGGTTGTGTAACTGAGTCATAAAAGTGGAGTTCTGAGTGACCGATACAAAAAATGTATTTGTTGATCCAAGGAGTCAAAGTGAATAAGGAGGTTAGAGTCCCCCTCATTATTATTTCATGATCAATAAAGTTTGAGTCCCCATACATCATTACATGATTAGGTGCTTAAGTCACCTTAGTATATGATTGGGAGGCTCGAGTCCCCTATTATATTATTCTCTGGTTCATGCAGTTAAAGACAATGAGGCCCAACTAGGGGGTGAGAGCTAGGGCCCATATAGCAACAGTTGAGATACACAATCCAGGCTAAATTTTTACAATGCATGTTAAGCCTGGTTCCTTATCCCATCATAAGATATATATTCATTAGATTATGTGAATTGGTTTGAAAGATGTTAAACTATTGATTGTGTCATTATGTTATCTGTATCACTGAGTTACATACTAGGATTCACCTTTCTAACCGTCTTTGGATGTTGTATCCCTATGCAATGCAGGAATTTTTCATACTTTTACTCTTCTATCTTAGTGATTAGGATTGAGGATCAGTTTATGAGTTTACATTAAACTGGTAAGATTTCATACATCGGAAAACTACATTTTATGTTTGGTCTCTTATGTCTTAGACTTTTTTAGACTTGTTTTTTGGCTATAGTTGGGGGCATGTACCAATACTTAATTGATTGGTTATTTGTCGATTGGTTAGCCAATAAATGATTGTCGGTTATAGACATGCATTAACTTTTTCTTATACTAGTACACGGTATCTTGTTATATATTTGAAATTCATCCAAACTTGGGGTATGATATGTTTTGGTTGGTTAGGTGTAGGGGGTGGTCTTCGGTCCATGTGGGACTTGAGATACCTATCATGGCTAGGCCTTGGTTTGGGTCATGATAGAGATGGTATCAGAGCCTAGGTTTGGTGTCATTTTGTGTCCAACAAAGCCATGTCAAGTAAAGTCTCATTTATGGGTATGTAGCATGCTACACTTATAAGGGAGAGGCTACAAGGTATTTATAAGGGAGATTCTATGGTCTTGATTCTCCTCTCATTCCTTGCATTCACTTTTGAGATCATGCCTCCAAGAAAATTTGATATCAGTAGCAAATCCTCTGTCTTGTTTGAGGATAACGTGGACAGAGCTTTTCCAACTCCAAAAGTTTAGACCTGATTGAGGGTTGCCACTTCTAATTTCTCTAAGGAATTAAAATTTTTGGTCAGTCGACTATTGAGACTTCATAGTCGACTTTCCTACAAATCAGTATACTTCACAGCACAAATTAAATTTAAATAAAATAAATAAATAATTGACTTTAAAGTAAAGACACAAAGATTTATCCTAGTTCGGAACACCAATGTGGTGCCTACTTCCAGTCCCCTTGTGTTTCAAAATTTTCTTAGATCTTTCAATGTCAGGCTTAAGTATAATGATGAGAAATAATTTTTGAAGACTTATTTTGTTCTTCAGATCTTGTGACATAGCTTTAGTTTGTATTACAAAGTCAACTCGATCCTAAGATTGAGAAACTATGATATTATTCCTGAAAATTGTGTAAGTGCTTCGATCTTCAGTCCTCTCTTTATATTTTTAACTGCTTTTCATTGCGAAAAAACTCAAGAGAGTTCATCCTAGTCACGGATTTGAATTGGTTCGTTAATTGAGGAATGTTACCATATAGTATGTCCATATTAGATATTTTCATACACTGTACTTTATAAACATCTATATCATATACATCCATGATCTTCTTTCTTTTTATTCCTTTGGTCATTGATGCTCTTTTCCCAAGTTTTTCTCCGATCAAGATGTTGTTAAATGATTGCTTTCCTTCAGAAGTTTTGAATTGATTTTGTATGATTGATATTGTTCCAAGTTTAGTGACGACCATCATGTTGTTGGATTCTTGTTTGCTTTAGAAAGATATTCTTGGATATCTTGAGTTGATTCCTTAGAGATCCTACATCTTTGGTGTATCTTTAGTATCTTCTTTTACCATCATTGGAGATCTGCAATATCCTACAAATCTTTACTCATTAGTTTGTCATTATTAAAATATTGAACGTAAATATAGGTGGCTAACAATCTCCCCTTTTATAATAATGACAAACACATATTAAACATCAGTTGACTTACCTATCTATCTTAGTATCCTGCTTGCTCCCCCTAATTTTTAGTCACTTCCGATGTTTCTTTGTTTGAGTATTAGTCGACTCTTATCCATGGATAGTCTACTTGCTCTCTCGTACTTGTAAGCACTTCTGATGTTCTTATATTTCTCCCCCTTTTTGTATAATAAAAAAGAACCACAGATAATAATAGAATAGTAGACATATAGTAGAGAATTAATATAATTAATTAACAAGTACAAGGTAAAAAAAGTCTGGCAGATAGTGTGTTTATAATCATCATACAACCCAACAAAAATAAGGGACAAGACCCCCTTTTGAATAAAAAGGCATCAGTCACCGCTTAGCCAGAAAGTATGTTAGGGTATTATGCATATTTTGGTAGAATTTGTCATACAATTTTTCAATATTTTTAAAGAAGGAGGAGTATGAGTTCTTAACAGAGATAGCAAGATCATCATTGGAGGAGTGGACTTGGGACTTGAAGAAGTCCATCCAGGTAAACACTCGAGTAAACAACTTGATACCCTCTTGTTTGAACCTGTCAAGAGCCAATAGGACCATGCCTATGTCTGTGTTGGTGCTCTTTCTAAGATCCAAAACATTAGAAGTCGACTCCTGTAATAACATGACACCTTCCTCAACAGCTTTGAAGTGATCTTTGATCTCCTCCAGTTCTTTCAAGATAGTAATCAGGGGGTTAGAAATAGACTTGCTTACCTTGGGGAGTTTGGACTTTACTCGAGAAGAATCCTTATTGCACCACTCATTATTAACCAAAAAATAACCCATACTAGAAAAAATTTTAGAATCATAAGTGGCAACGACATCCACAAGAGGTTAAGCAGAGACATCAATATAGTTATAAAAGAGAATCCGAGTAATTAGGAGGCCATATGGTAAATTGGCAGAGGCATGAACATCCACTACACTCTTCAGCATATACTCACGAATCGAGTTTGCCCAATTGATTTTGTGTTTCTTAACAAGACAATACAGAACGAATATATCATGTCAGGTAATATTGCAGAGGGATCACTTTCTTTGAATTAGTGAAGTAGAGATAATGTGGTCCATGATACTATACTTGAGATAGAGGGACAGAGGACCCAAAGTAGACGATGTTATGTCTGGCCAGATAGGATCCATTTTGATACTTCAAAACTTACCCCAAAGCTTTCGGTCTAGGTACCATTCATGAATTTTTTTAGGGGTTAAATTTGCATTTTATTAATAATTATCACTTGATGGACCAACTCATCTCATGAAAAAACAAAATCCTTCACTTTACCATACCCGGCCCAATCCAAAACAAAATAACAAATAGAAAGAGTAGGGTTTCCAAAAACATTAGTTTCCTAAACTACATTTCAGCTCCACCACCTTTTACACTACTGTTTTGATTCCTCCTGTTGAAGATGTTGATCGATCTTGCAACTCCTTCCTCTTGATTTCGTGCTTTGTTCAAATTGCTGAGGTATGAATGAATTCCATTCAAAAATATACTCTTTTATTCCTATTTTAATCCAAATCTTAATACTCTCCTCTCCTAAGCTTCATTCTCTTATATTTGCAACAATTAAAAAATGTTGTGGAACTCATAGAACCCTGGTTTGTTGAGATATTATTAACTACTAAGTATCCTATTCTCCTCTTATTTCCCTTCAAATTTCTGGACCTGAGGAAATTAACCCCATATTCTGTTGGTTGTAATCTATAGATATGATAGTTTTAAAGAAAAAGGAAGTCTTGATGTCGTAAATATTCAGCTAGTTGCCTATATCTCAGGTTTTTGCAACTCTATCTAGTCCATCTACACTTTCTTGATGTTGGAAACTGATTACTGTAAAAGCTTAATAATACATCCAATTTCATTGACGATACATACTTTTGTATACATATTACATATAAACTATTGAAGTTGAATATTTTCCTGCCCCTTATTATCTTGCTGATATGATCCTCAAGTATGGACTCTGTCATTTGTCACTATTTACAATGGCTTTACCTATTTTCTCTAATTATTGATATCTTATGATGGTGAATTCACCTTTACCTATTCTAAGTTCGCTAAATAATCAGCTAACTGATTGCCCTCCCTATAGATATATTGATAATGAGTTTGCTTATTTTGTATTAAACTGTGTATCTGTTTGACTGTATTTGATGTGCTCCATGGAGAACTATTCATTTGTCAATACCTTCTGCATGAGTAGGGAGTCTATCTAAATGATAATTTTATTGTACTTTGATTGTGAACAATTCTTAGCTGCATGTAAGATTGCATTAGCCTCTGCCTGCATGCTATCTGTATAATGTTGTGGTTCTCCCTTAGACAATAAGACATCTCCATTCTCATTCCTCAAACAAAAAGCATAGGAACTGCCTCCTTGCTCTCCTCTCACAGCTCTATCTGTCTTGTATTTTACCCATCCTTCCTCTAGAGCCTTCCACATTACTGTAATGGCTTTCACTCTTGTTTGTAATTTGCTCATCTATGCAATTATATGTGGCCATTCTATTAGGAATTCCATTGCTGGCTTCCTAACCTTCAACATCATTCTAAGATTCCTTGTAACATTATATATGATCCTCAAACCTGTAGTTTCCTTGTCTTTATGTTTCTTCTGTTCCTTCTCCTCCACAGTTCCCATAGAATAATGCTAGAAGAGCAAAGTATTATGGATTTTCTCTTCCTTTTACTTCAGCATTCCACTATCTTAGGATTGTTCCCCTTAGAGTCAGATTGTAAATATGAATACCTATAAAAGAAGAAAAATAGGACCAAGTCCTGTTAGCTTGAAAAGAAGTCCTGAAGACATGAGTTATTGTCTCTACTTCTGAGGAATTACAACACCAGCATTTAGATAGCCCCTGCATCCCCCATCTCCTAATAGTATCATCCATAGGAATTCTTCATCTCCACAGTCTCCACATGAATAAACTAATCTTAAAAGGTACACCTTTCACCCATATCTTCTTTAAAATATTCTCTATCCATTTCCCATTCCTTATATATTGCCAGGCTTATTTAGCTATGAACAAACCTTTTGGTTCAATACTCCATATAGGTCAATCCTCTTTTGCATCTAATGGAGGGATGATTTTTGTTAATAACATGATCTGCTACTTCATCAGTGAATAAATCTCTAATCACGTGTTCATCCTATGTATCATTTCTGATCAATTCTTTAAGTTGCCTATACTGACTTTGTTCTTCATTATCTCCTTCTATTATAGAATATAAATCTCCTTTTCCAGTCCAATTATCCAACCATATGTCACTGTTTCCTTGCCTTACAGGCCATACTATCAAATGCTCCACCATGTCTTTTGCCAGTAGCATCTTCTTTCACACTTGTGATCCACCTGCACCAGTTTTCCACCTTACTAATTTTGGATGCTCTTTTTTACAGTATTTATTGAACATATACTCCCTCTAAATTGTCTTTGTAGTCCTAAAAGACCACCACATCTTACAAAAAAGTGCCATAGAGACATCAGTAAACCTTCTAAAACCCAACCCCCTTTCTCTTGTGGTAAGCTCAAAGTTTGCCATTTCACCCAATGTCGTCCCTTCTCTCTAATTTTACTACTCCAAAAAATTGAGCTAGCATTCTTTGAATAGTATTCAATACATTCATGGTAGGGTTCAATACTGATAAAAAATGTATTGGGATGCTCTATAAAACATGCTTGATCAGCACAGCTCTACCTCCATAAGAAATCAATTTGCCCTTCCATGTCTACACTTTACTATCAATTTTGTTCAGTAATTACTGATAATAATCCTTATTCTTTCTCATGGAAAAGATTGGACACCCTAGTTAAAGGAAAGAGAATTCTCTTTTCAAAATACTAGTAGCCACTTCTGCTAACTCCTTTATTCTATTAGATACACCTTTGTGCAAATAAATTGCACTCTTCTCTTTGTTTATTTTCTGTCCTGATATTTCCTCATATTTATCCAAAATTGTAGTGACCAACTATAAATTTTTCACTTCAGTTTTGAACAATATGATCATATCATCTGCAAAAGCAAGTTGATTCAATTTTGGACTTCCTCTTGGCATCCCAAATAACTTGAACTCCTTCTTTTGTATAAATCTCTTCCGTGATCTTGATAGCACCTCTGCTGCTATTATAAACAAAGTTGGTGACAATAGATACCCCTGGTTCAACCCTCTTTTAGATCTAAAAAATCCTTTAGGCTGACTATTTAAAAGTATTGAATACCTATTATTTTCCAACAGTCTAAAGACCATGTCTATCAACACCTCTAAAAAACCAAATGATCTCAATAACTTTGTTAAAAATAGCCATTCTACTCTATCATATTCTTTCATCATGTATAGCTGTAAGACCATGTTAGGTGTCTTACCTCTCTTTCTAAGTTCTAAAATAATTTGTTGAACTACCAGTACATTTTCAGCAATACTCCTTCCTTGAACAAAACCTACTTGTTCGAGATATCAATTGAGGTAAAATTTCTTTAATCCTTTCATGAACAATTCTTGAAAAAATCTTATTGACAAAATTACTAAGTGAAATAGGCCTCATGTCTATAAAATCGTTCACAACTAACTTCTTTGGTAACAAAACCAAATTAGTATGAGTAATAAATTGGGGAAGTTGAAATCCACAAAAGAATGATTTTACCATTTTGTGAATGTCCTGCTTAATAATCTCCCAAGCATCTTGGTGGAATGCCCCTATCATCCCATCTGGTCTACCTACACTCTCTCTATTCAACCCCATCATTGCTTTTTTGACCTCATCCTCATTAGGAATTCTCATTATTTCTGTATTTTATTCATCAGTCACCACTTTTGGTATTTCCTCCAGCATGCTGAAATCTTCTGCATCTTTTTATTTGGTGAACTGTTTATGAAAAAAATTAACTGCAGCCTCTGCAATATCTAGTATTTCCTCCAACCAGTCTCTATTTTCATTTTGTATCTTACTGATCCTGAGCTTGCTTCTCCTTCCTTTCATAATAGTGTGAAAGAATTTGGTGTTTCTCTCTCCATCCTTGAACCATTCATACCTAAACTTTTTTCTCTAATAATCTTCTTCCCTTTTTAACTGCATGTTCAATTAAATAGATTAGATCTATTCATTCCACTAGGATCCTCCTCCAATTATTTTTCCCTCCACTAGGATCCTCCTCCAATTATTTTTCTCTTACTCTTATAATGTCCTCTAGTGTAGCAATTTCCTAGAAAACATTATGAAAATGATCTTTACTATATTTATCTAAGGCCGATTTAATGTTTTTCAACTTCTGTTTAAACACTATAAAGGGATTTCCTTCAATCTGTGAATTCCAATTCTGTTTAATCACCTCCAAACATGCTTTCTCTTTTAACCAAAAATTTAGAAATCTTAAAGATCTAACTATCTGCTTATTCTTTATTTTACAATTAATTAGCATAGGGGAATGATCTGATCCACTCCTAGATAGATGCTCCACTTTCATCTACTGAAATATATTTTGTAATCTATCATTGCACAAAACCCTGTCTAACCTCTTGAAAATGCAATCCTTATCTATTCTCCTATTCTACCAAGTGAATTTACTCTCTTTGAACTGCATTTTTTCCATATTACATAAACTAATCCATTGATTAAATTCATGAGTTTCATTAAAAGTAATAGGTAAACACCCCCAACTTTTCTTACTCACTTCTTATTACATTAAAATCCCCCCTATTAGCCAAGGCAGTTGATATGAAACTAACAAATCAGTTAATGAATCCCACAGTAACAACCTCTTATTTGCATTGCATTTAGCGTACACTAAAGTAACCAATAATGAGATACCTATATTTTGATTGGAAACTTTTAGAGTTAACTGTTACTCTTCATCTTTCACAATACTAAATTCCTTATTCTCTTCCATGAATGCCCAAATCTTTCCAGATACATTTAGTAAAGCATACTTTATACCCATCCTCTTCCTATACTCTTCAATATACTGACCATCTTGGAAAGGTTCCATTAATCCAATGAAGTAAAACTAGCATCTTTTTTGCATTGTTATTAGTCTAGTAAAAGCCTGTTGTGTATTAACTGACCTTATGTTCCAAATCAATGCATTCATTTTGATTTTGATTTAGCTGTGTGACTCCTTATATGCATTGTCTATGATTTAGCCTCTGCTTAACTACCACTCTTTTTTCTTCTTTATCCCGCCTTGCTTCTCCTTCTTAGGCTCTATTTGTTTTGGTGACAAATCTAGTGCTTTAGCCAGTTGATTGATCTTTTCTTCAAGATCATTCTCATCAAGGTATTTCTTTGTCTGATTATTATTTTCCAGCATGTTCTGTACTCGTATTGCTATGGGTGTAATCCCCTATAATACCATCAATTCTTGCAATTCTTCATCATATACCTACAGCTGCATTTTTTCATTCCCTTCGTCCTGCACACAATGATCCCTATCAGTATCTGATATCTTCTTCTTTCTACTCTCTTCACTTGGTTCCAAGATTTTGCTGGAATTACTCTGCTCCTCCATTCTATTGTAATCTTCTTCACTAGTATTATTTTCATCCCTATCTACTACCAACTGATTTATTTGCTTTTTATCAGCTGACTTATCCCCTTGACTAACTGTTTTGCTTTTTCCAAAACTGCTAGTGACCCATTCTTTTGTACTGATGTTTTCTCCCCTTTCCTGAATATTAGTTTCACCTTTTCCTTTATTGCCATTATTGGTATTATCTATGTTATCTATATCTTCAAAAGCTGTAAAAGTATTTGACATCTACAGTTCCTTTTCATCTTCCTCATTCAACTCCCTGAGAATGTGACCAAATCTATCCTTTTTATATCTATTTTTCCTTGTCAGCCACTGATGATTAGTATTGATTCATCTCTTTGTATTATTCTAATTATGTGCTTGACTTTTCTGCATATTATTCTCTTTGTCTTTCATCTTTCTTTCTGCCTCCTTGCTTTCCTGCTTCTATTTGTCATATAACTCTGGATGTTTATTCCAATAACTTTCTTCGTCATGTCCTTGTAAACAGCATTCTGTATAATACTTTGGCATGTAATCATACTGAATTTGAACCCACTTGGTTTTGATTTCCCCTGTAGATTTATTGTATTCATTAATTCGAATCCTTTGGGGTAATTTTACTAATAAGTAAACCTCCACTTTTACTCATGTACAGCTAGGTCTAGTGTGATTTTTAGTAGCCATATCAACTGTAAGAGGTTTGTGAATTGCTAAAGTAATATAAAAGATGGAATCTTTTGCAAAAAAATTCGGTGGTAAATATGGCATGGATATCCATGCTACTTCAACTGTGGTTTCAATAGCTGGTTCAAACTATGGATCCCATTTAAATGTCTCATCTGCCAGTATTTCTCCATTAAGCCAATGTAAAATGCTACAGTTGACAATAATTGAACATTGTCCTCAAACATCTCCAGTCTTAATAATACATGCCTTTCATCCAATACTCCAATGGTGCATTTCCCATTTATACCACATTGATTTGGGATGATTTTACGTAAAACTTCAATATGTGGCTTACCATATGAGAATTTACCGATTATCGCATATTGTAAATTCTCTTCCATGATAAGATTTTGCACCTCTAGTGATTTCCACGTAATAGAAGGATATCCATACAACATAATAATGGTTTTTGGTGGAACCCTAATATTAGTAATATCCACCACTGTTGGTTTTAATAGATCTGCATATTTCTTATTTCCATCTCCTTTTTGAATGTTCTGATTACTGCGTCAATATTTTGGAAGTTACTATTATCCGGTGGGATAGTCCCACCGACTATGGTGGCCATATTGGCTAGAGCAGCTATAATTTAGGTAATAGTCGTCAATATGGTGGCCATTCATGAAAGAAATCACACTAGAGAATTTTGTAGCAAAAATATTCTCAAACAAAAAATTGTTCAAAATAATTCTTGTGCGAAGCACAAAAGTCTCAAGTTCACCATTATCAGGAAAGAGGAATAAATTCGCATAGAACATGCAAACGGGATCCTCATAAATCAAAAGTCCACAGATACGAAAGACCAAGGACAAATCTTAAAACATAAGGAAGTAACTGACATTACAGAAGGCGTCTTTTAGTTGATAGAGATTGAGTATGAGACCGGATATAATGGAATGGTTTTTGAAGGTAGAGAATTTTTATTTTTGAGAGCATGCCAAGAATTTGTGCATATCTTCTGGAGGTACGAAGTTTAAAGAGGAGGTTTGAGGTTTCTTGGTAGAGAAGGCTAGGCTGGGAGCTGGAAGATGCCTTTTGATGAGAGTAGAGTGTTGAGAATTTGATAAGGATTCGTCAGAGGACTTAGAGAAGAGAACAGGACGATCTGGGAGAGCTTTACAAGGGGATATGGAAACACTGACTATGGAATGAGTTCTGGGCATAGGAAAGGGGAGGAGTTTGAATTTTAAAGGGAAAAGAGGGAGAAAAGAGGATGGATAAGTGAACGGAGAGAAAGAGTGGGGATGTAGGAGCCTATTGGGAAAGATAATAAAAGGGAAGACGAAGAAGTATGAAGTAAAATGGTGACTGATGGAAGCAAAAAGATGGCAAAAAGGGGCGTTCCGAAACTAAATGGTGCAAAAGCAGCAGGGGTGGTGTGAATACCGGTGAAAAATAATGATGACTTTCCTTTTTGAAAACCAATTTTTTGGTTAAAAACTTATGAGAAAATTGAAACAAGTATAAAAGATCTTTTGTCCAAAAATAAAACTAATAATTCATTAATATTGAGAATACCAAATCTTTTTCTAAGGTAACAGAATCTTTCTTTTAACAAGGGCTTTGTAAGAATATCTTCCACTTGATTTTTGGAGTAAACAAATGTTAAAGAAAAGTCTCCATTTTCTAAATGATCTCGAATAAAATAATGCTTAATATTAATGTGTTTTGACCTAGAATGATGCACACTATATTTAGATAAACTGATAGTACTAGTGTTATCACACATTATGGGAACTCATTCAAAAGACAAGTTAAAATCAAGTAGTTGATGTATGATCCATAAAATTTAAATACAACTTCTAATGGCCATGTATTCAGCTTAAGTTGTTGAAAGACAAACTGAAGTTTGCTTTTTGCTGTTCCATGAAATCAGGGCATCAATAAGAATTTGACATGTTCTACTAGATATTTTTCAATCACTTTTATCACCTACAAAGTCAATGTTTTAATATCCAAATAAATTAAAATGGGAAAAGTAAGGATACCGTAGTCCAATGTCTTGAGTTCCTATGAGATATCATATGATTCTTCTGAAGGCAGTCAGATGAGACTCTTTAGGAGTCAATTTGAACTTGACACACTTACATACACTAAACATGATGTTTGGTCAAATGGAGTTCAAATAGAGTTGTGATCCAATCATTCCCCTATAAATATTTTCATCAATATCCTCTCCAGATGTGTCTAAATCAAGACTTGTGGATGAACTCATCGGAGTTCTATAGGCCTTTCCTTTTTCCATACCAAATTTCTTGATGAGTTTCGTTATGTACATAGATTGACTAATGAAGGTACCTCTGAGAGTTTTTTTCATTTGTAATCCCAAGAATAGTGTGAGCTCTCCTATGAGGCTCATTTTAAATTCCCCTTTCATCAAATTTGCAAAATTCTCACACAGAGAGATATTAGGACTACCAAAAATGATTTCATCAATATAAATTTGTACAATTAGAATATTTGAATCAAAATTTTGTATGAACAAAGATGTGTCAATTTTACCTCTTTGAAAATTTTTATTTAGTAAGAAAATACTCAATCTCTCATACCAAGCTTTTGGAACTTATCTAAGACCATAGAGTGCTTTTGATAATTTGAAAACATGGTTTGGATAAGATGGACTTTCAAAAATGGTAAGTTGTTTTATAAAAACTTCCTCATGAATAAAACCATTTAAGAAGGCTATTTTGATGCCCATTTGATATAACTTAAAACATTTAAAAACAGCAAAACTAATAAAATTTTAATTGATTCTAACCTTGCCACAGGGGCAAAGGTTCCATCATGATCCAAACCTTTTTGTTGGGAGTAGTCTTGAGCTACAAGTCTGGATTTTTTTATGATAATCTTACCTTTATCATTCAATTTGTTTTTGTTGATCCATCTAGTTCTAATCACTGAGCATTTCTTAGGTCTTCCAACCAGAGTCCAAACTTGATTTCATTAAAACTGGTCTAATTATTTCTTCATGGCTTCGACCTAAGAATCAGCTTTGAGGGCCTTATCGGTCTTCATTGGTTCAATTTGAGATACATGAGCAACAAACGTTTGCTTTCTCAATGATGATCTTGTTTTCATCCTATCATCTAGTTTTTCGATGGTAAATTAATTTGGATAGCTAGAATTATGTTTAATTTCTTTTGGAACACTTGGTTTGACTATTTCTACTAAGAGAGTTAACTTTGGAGGGGATGTTGTAGACTCTTCTTGTGATGGCTCAGAGACTGTGCTAGAATTGAGTCCAGATCATAGATCACTCACCTGTTCTTCATCAGTACTCAAACTCATAGGAGGTTGATTAGTTTCATCAAATACAATATGTATAGATTTTTCAACACGTAATGTTCATTTATTAAAAGCTCTGTAATAACAACTAGTAGGAGAGTACCCAAGAAAAATACCTTTGTCTCTTCATGGATCAAACTTTCCCAAGTTATTCTTACCATTGTTGTGGATAAAACATTTGTAACTAAAAGGATGAAAGCAGCTAATGCTAGACTTTTTCCCTATCCACAGTTCATAGGGCATTTTCTTTAGAATGGGTCTTATGAGGTATTAGTTGATGATGTGATATATTGTGCTTACTACCTCTGCCCAAAAGTGATCTAGGAGATTTTGTTCCAACAGCACGGTCCTTGCAGTTTCCTAGAAAGACTGATTCTTTGGCTCCACCATACCATTTTGTTGAGGAGACCGAGGTGATGAGAAGTTCTAAGAGTATACGTTGAGCGCACAGTATTCCCCTAAATCCTTATTTTCAAATTCTCCTCTATTATCGCTGTGAACGTAGGTGATGATGTGTCTATCTCCTCTCTGTACTTTTCCACAAAATATCTCAAATTTTGTAAAAATCTCATGTTTATGAGTAAGAAATATTACCCAAGTAAATGAGAATAGTCATCAATGATGACAAAGAAATATCTTTCTCCACAAATACTTGTAGTCTTAGTGGGGCCAAATAGATCCAAGTGGATTGTTTGGAGATGTTTGTAGTAGAGACAATGTCTTTGACTTTGAATGATGTTTAAGTCTATTTACCAAGTTGGCAGGCATCACATACGTGATCCTTTTCTAATATGAGCTTTGGCAGACCTCTCACTGGTTCTAGTTTGGGTAGTTTCTCAATGATATGCATACTAGAATGCCTAAGTTCTCTATGCCACAACCAGATATCATTGGTTTGCACAATGAGATAGATATCTCATTTTTCGTGCTTGATGGAGAAACTCTTGGCTTTGAAGGAGACTCCAAATCTGACTTCACACAGCTGGCTGATATTAAACTGGTTACTTTTGAGACCGTCTACTAGATACACTTTTATCAAATTCAAAAGAGGAGATAAGCTTTACTAAGCTGATTTTGATAACGTTGCCTCTAGAATTATCACTGAATCTCACTGATCCTCTATCTATTTTATTTATAGCACAAAAAATTTCTTTTTTTCTGGTCATGTGTCTAGAACATCTTCTATCAATGTCCTATATTCCTTTTTATAACTCTTGCGGGCATGTTCCTGCAAAATAAAAAAATTAATACTTTAGGTACCCAAGTGGTATTGGGTCCTTGCAGGTTTGATGTTCTTCTTTTAGGCTTCCAAACCTACACAATTTTTGGCCTATGCCTGTAGCTGTAATATTTGTTCCCTTTATTTCCACAGATATAACAAATAGGTCCTCAAGAGGAGAAACAGGTCTTAGCTGATTTAAAAAATCTTGATGAGGAACTTGAATTGGTTTTAAAAGAATTCAATCTCATGAAACTGTGACTAGGTGATTTCTTAATGCTATTCAATTGTATTTTTACATCATCAAGCTCTTCTTGAAGAAAGTCAATTTCTATTTGACATGCTTCAATTTCTACTTGACAGTTTCTTCGTTCCTCTTCAAGTTTTTGTTTAAGTCGAGCTTCCCAACTTTTCTTATCTTGGGTGATTTTATTATATTCATTTATAACTTTTTGAAGAGTATTAGTTATCATATCTAAATTAGATTCAAGAATATTATAATTATGACAGTCGTGTGGTCTTACCACGCTAGATTCTTTTTTTGCCATGAACCACATGTTGGCTGCTTCTGTTTCTTCTTCAGTTTCATCTTTATCAGTCCAAGCTCCAAAATTTTTGTTCTTTCTAGATGGCCTTCTTCTTAGCTCTGTACAATTTTTTCGAAGTATCCAGGCCTTCCATAGTGATAATAGCAATCATCGTTTCTAGTGAAATCATTATTTTATGCTTCTTAGGATCTTTGCTATCTCTATTTCATGACCTGCCTTACTTCACGATTTAAGAGAGTCATTCCTTCACTATTGGTTTCTTTTAGAATATCCTTTTCTTTAGCTGGTGCGGTATTGGAGGCTACTGGTTTCTTCTTTTCCTCTTTGTGGTACTTGTTGATATAATTCTATTCATATGCAATGAGATTACTCTATAGTTCATCATATGTCATCTTGTGAAGATCTCCGTCTTACAGAATGGAAACCTTGTTTTCCTAAACTTTTGGAAGACTTTTGACCAGCTTCTAGACTAGCAGGCTATGTGGATAGATCATCCGCAATGATTTCCGCTCGCATAAGATTTTACTGAATCTGGAAAACATTGTTTCAATGTTTTCATTTTCTTCCATTTTGAACAACTCGCATTCCTTGACTAGGGAAGCAATCTTTGAATGTTTTACTTTGGTAATTCCTTCATATGTTACCTCCAATTTGTCCTATATTTATTTTTCAGTATCACTGGTTGATATCTTGTTGTATTCTTCTTCTCTAACTGCATAAAGAAGTAAACTTATAGCTCATGGATTAGTTTGGATTACCTCTCTCTCAAGGTCTTCTATATCAATATTGATCGATTCTTTGTCATTGTTCTTTAGTTTCTCATTGAGTCATGAAATTGACTTTGGTCCTTTCTTAATGACAATCCAGGCTTGGAATTCATTTGATTGGAAAAAGATCTTGAATATGTTCTTCTAGTAAGAGTAGTCTTTTCCATTAAAGAACAGTGGTCTTGTGGAGGAATGACCATATTGAAAAAGAGCACCAGGAATTTGATAATTTTCCATTTGATCTTTGCTCACGTGCGATTAATTTACACTTACGGTGAGACCATCTCGAATACCAATTGAAATTTTAAATGAGTAGACTATTGAGAATTCACAATCGACTTGCCTGGAAATCAAGAAACTTCACAACACACATTAGATTTAAATAAAATAGATTAGATTTAAATAAACAGAAAAGTAAATAATTGACTTTAAAGTAAAGACACGAAGATTTATCCTCGTTCGGAATACCAATGTGGTGCCTACGTCCAACATTCTTGGATTTCAATGTTTCCTTAGATCTTCCAAAGTCCGGCTTGAGTACAATGATGAGAAATATGTTCTAAAGACTTATTTTATTCTGAAGATCTTGTGACACAGCTTCAGTTTGTGTTACAAAGTTGACTCGATCCTATTTTGTATATAACTATTGTAAACTAATAAGTACAAATCTTTGTAAGACTAAGATTGAGACACTTTGAGATTCTTCCTAAAAGTTGAGTAAGTTTTTCGATTTTTAGTCTTCTCTTTATATTCTTTTGTTGCTTATCTTCGTATGGAAATCCAAGAGATTTCATCCCAATTAAGGATTTAAATTGATTGCTTTATTGAGTAATGTTACCGTATAGTATGCCTATATTAGATATGTCCATACATGGTACTCTATATACGTCTGTATCAGATACGTCTGTGATCTTCTTTCCTTTTTCTCCTATGGTGATTGATGCTCTTTTCCTGAATTTTGCTCTGGTCAGGCTACTGTTGGATGATTGTTTTCCTTTAGAAGTCTTGAATTAGTTCCATATGATTGATATTGTTTATGTTTAGTGTCGGCCATCATGTTTTTGGATGTTTGTTTCGTTTAGCAAGATATTCTTACATATCTTGAGTTGATTCCTTAGAGATCCTACATCTTTGGTGTATCTTCAGTATCTTCTTCTTCGATCATTGGAGATCTACAATATCCTGCAAATATTTAATCATTAGTTTGTCATTATTGAAATATAAAACCTAAAATAGGGGGCTAACAAGGAGTACCATAAGTAGGTCACTAACAGTAGTACCATAGTCCAAATTAGAGGAACACCAGGTGCACTCATGGGAACACCGTCCAAACGAGTCAACAACCAAATCAACAGACCCTATAGAACTGGGTTAGAAACTGAACCATGTGGCACCTAAGCTGGTCTCACTTATCCTTCATTCTCAATAACAGGGTCAGGGTATATCCCCCTAATACTACCTTTAGTAAGGGCAGCTCCTTGTTTCCTTCCTCTACCTCTTGTCCATCCATAATCCCTGCATCACCATATAGTCTGGGCTCGATCCTCGAACATTGGATCAGTTTCCCTAACCCCTGAGGTCCTATCCTCACTATTTATATATAAAAGAGCGGAACACAACTTAAAACATAAGGTAATAATAACACACACAATATGGAATCAAAATATAGAAGTTTTTCCTAAATACATCTTATATCCTCTCAAAGATAGATACGAACTTTGATGTACCGACATGTGAGACTCTACTAGACATACTGATTTTACATTTATGTGATTGGTGAACCTGGCTACTTTTTTATCAATTTTTCACGACACCAAAAAGGTTTTGTGAAGGCACTTATTGTGGCACAGCCTTGATAAGTAATTCAATCACCCAATACAGTAAAATAAGACTTCTAGACGAAGTTAAGCCAAAAATAAAATATAATCACAACTGGGACATGAAATAAATCCATATAGTCTAATCTCAAAATATGGTGTCATGGGAGAAAACATCTATACAAATCTAGAATAGAAAATACAGTTTGTCTCTAAAGCAAGAGTAAAGATAACTCATAGATATAAGAGACCTAAAGTCCACTCTTATAAGCCTAGGGTAGCCAATACCTCAAAGTTTCACCAACTCCTCCGTATGAATCAGCCTCTATAAGTCATACTTGTGCTAGGGTCTGCACCAAAAAGTCATAGTAGGAGGTGAGTATGGTCCTCTTTTACCTAGTAGGTGTCATAGGATGACTAAACAAAGCAAAAAATAAGGCAGGCAAAATATACTATGAGCACGTCACCTGCAAGGAGAAAAATTACAAAAAGTAGCTCACACCATCTCCACTAATAGTTCAAATATATATATATATATATATATATATATATATAAGTATACAAAAATAGTAACAACATAGATATAAAAGAGAAACACAAGGAAACCAAATGGAAGTCAATGAAACTAAGGAATACAAGCAAGATATGTATGTAATGCAATGCATTGTAATGGGGATGGAATGAATAGTGAAAGCCATCACATGACTTTCTGTATACACCCATTAGGCTTGAAGCTACCAGATAGGTTTCTTATTTTCTTTCAAAAATAGAGTTTCCTAGTGGTACCAGTATCTCATAAATGTATATTTATGGAATAAGGATGTTTCTCACTATCAACTTAAATGATGATATCCAATACATCCAACATAGAATATATATATATATGTGTGTGTGTGTGTATACACAAGTGAGCCCATAAATTAACTCAATATGTCCATAATTCATGATTATCAACACCAATTAGGAACCATCATAATAAATATGCATACAAGACATCATTAATATCATATCAACCCCTAACTTGTGTATTTTATCAAGATTAAAGGGACCAATGCTCAATTAAGGCCTAAATTAGAAAAATAAGCCCCCGCACGAGTATCATATCTAGAATAAAGGAATTTAAATACATAGATATGGTCAATGATGTCAAATCAATACCCCATTATGCAAACACATAATATCAGATATCACAAATCAACCTCAATAGAATATAAACCCCCTACGGCACACAATAGCAAAACTAATCTCAAAATATAAAACCCAAAGTTATTTTCTCCGACCCATAGCATGCTTTACTTATTCATTAACTACCCATCTCAATTTGAAAGAAGTTAAGTCATAACCTACCTCAAAATAATAAAATCCTAGTCTAAAGTTCTTTAACACAAAGCAACAGCCTCAAAACCAGCTAAAACAATCAAATATAGCTTCTACACATTAAAAGAAATCTAATGATATCCATATTTCCCATATTCATGTTGGGTCAAAATGTGTTCAAAGGCAAAAGGGTAAAATTAGAAATTTCATTTCAAAAACACATTTCCACGATTATAGGAGTCTACGAAATAAAAGTATGCAAAAATGGTTAAAATTAAGGTCCAAAATAAATTAAAAAACTTTTTAATCTTCATCAATATGAACCCCAATTTTCCACTTTAAAATCATGATTTAAAGGTGTTTTTGAAGATAAAATCTATGTTGAAACCCTCGAAAATCACCTTTCCCAAATCTTGGAGATCCAAAAATAGAGTATAATCACAAAAATGGAGTATTTATACCATTTAATGAATAGTACCTTGAGAATGCGATCAACCCTTCACGTTTGAAAATATCAATGCTGACCAAGCCATAAATTAGATTGTATGTTTGCAACCAAGGCTTTGCATTCACCAAGGATGATAAATGAGCCCTTCATATTCATGATAGCCTTATCATATTCAAGAATAAAAACCCCATTGGCTTTTGTGATCACGGACACCACCTCGCGATCATGATGAAAGGTTAATTCCTTCTCCACGTTTATAGCTAGTACCCACATTCGTGAAGAAGGTTCCATTCAGTAGATCATGTTTGACCCTAAAGTGATATCTGTATAATTACTTATAATACCCATGGAATCGCCTAAGATTAAAGGTACCACATACCTTAAAGAATGATCTAGCTGCACTGATAGCTCAATAATCCTATGCTGGGGACACTTCCTACTGAAATGATCACTCTCCCCACAGTTATAACAAAACTTAAAAACCTTAGTCTAGTGAGAAACATATGTTAAACCCAACTAGATAACTAACTTAGTTCTAGGGCACTCCGTAGGCCAATGACCAACTTTCCCTTAATCAAAGCATGCCCTAGAAACTCTTTGATGTAATGTACCTGCTGACCCAGAGTGGGCACTATGGCTTGAAGACTTAGATATAGAACCTCATGATACTTGATGAAAAATCTATCCATTCGACCACTATGACCTTTATGATAATCACCTTTAACATGAGGAGATACTTGTACATACCTAGTAGGCTAAGAGTGATGGTGACCTCTATCAAAAAGATCCCTATCTCCATATGGAACACTACTGGAACTGTATTGATGATGGGGACTCTTACTGCCACCTTTATATGTCTAAAGACATGCGTAGTCTATATTTCTTGCATGATCAATAAACTAGAAGAAAGTAGTCCTTGTTACTATTAAATACTCCAATGACAAATATGGTGGTAAACATAATCCTCTAATAAACCTCTGCACCATCTCTTGTTTCTATAGGAACGATCATAGAGGTATGCCTTACCCACTCAATAAACCCTATCTCAAACTCTAAAATTGATAAGTAACCCAATTGAATGCCTGCAAACCTAGATTTAGCCTAAAAACCACTAGATATAACAAACATGAATGTTTCCTATGGTGTATCCTCTAAAAGGAATAGAATTTCTAATATGATATCCTAAAGAATTCATCTAGTCACAAACCTTTTTAGAGCCTAAACTATCCCTAGGGCACTAAATATCCCTAATATAAAGATCCAACTCCCTAGCTTGGCCTTGAACTGAAACTCTGGTAACACATGTAGAAGTCATATCTATTTTTTCTATTCAACCTTACAATATCCATCTTATAAGGAGTGGATCTAAAAGAAGTAATTATAGATTGATAGAAGCAAATACATATAATAAAGAATTAAGAAATGGGATTTCTTAGGAAAGACCTATAGACTTTCAAACATAGAATATAAATGTTATTGTATTGATCTATAAGATTCCACTTGGAATTTTCTCTTGTACCAATGACATCAGTGAACGTAGGCTCTGATACCAAACTATCAAGACCTAATTTCATAGGTCATGATGACACCTACTATAACCCACTAGTAGGTAATTCAACCTATAGCCCATAATAATGAGTAACGGCTATTAAGAGAAAAAGTTATCCTAAATTGAAGAAGAGAAGAAAGATAACCAAAATAAATAAAGTATCCCACAAGACATGGTGTTAGTCGATACATGAGCCACTGGTATAACATGATTATAAGGGAAACATAATATCTACAAAACCATCTCTAAAATTCAAAATAAAGATCATTCTAGCAAAATATAAAGGGATAGGGAACAACTCTTAACTCCAGGAGCCCACTACATTCTCCAATCATGATAGCTCTGCAGTATGCACAAGTGTAACACCCCACATTTTTAGCTAGAAATCAAACCATTGTTCCTATATTTATAAACTTGAAACCAATTATCCCTATGCAAATATAAGTTTCATTATCATTAGCCTAGTGTGAAGAGAACTTTTGAGGTGAAAAATGCTCATAGGAAACACTAAGAGCAAAATTGAATTAAGAGCTTTGATTTGACCAAATGTTTGTATTCAATCCTACAAGGGTCAAGTTTGAAAGTGTATAACTTATAGAATACATAGAATTTTGGATCTCAAGACCCACCAAATTATAGATAAATATCTCCTCTTTACAATGCATCTGATTTCACCTTAATTCAATACCTGAGAAAAAAATTATGGGCATATTCATAAAGAACCAGTGACGGTCCATGATTTCTCTATGGCATGAACCTTATATTCTATGATTTCTTCATGGAATGGACTTATGTTCAAAAATGTTAAAAGATATGTTTCTTTTTATTTTATCAAGTTTAATTGGTAATTTATGCCCTAAATCTTCCTATACCTGATATAAACGTGATTTCATCATTCCATAACCCCAAAATACACCAAATACACAATCCCTCTTCTCTTATGTCCTCAAGAACACCAAATAAGGGTTCTCTTCTTCAAATAGTTTAACTTCCAATGATCAAAATTCATGGCTTCCTTTAAGAAATTAAGAAATTTAGGTGTGTGGAATATTTATCGATGGGTTTCTTTCAACCATTGAGTTCTAAAGTTTTCCCCAGTCCTCAAGTTTAATTTTAGTTTGATTTAGGATTCTATGAAAAGTATAAATTCCATGATTTCCTCCATATAATTCCTAAATTCTACCATGAAATAGTGTTGCCTCCTAATTTCATGTATTCTTCCATAACCTAATCAAGATAACTTGTTATATGATGAAATTTTTGGGTTTTGGAGTTTAAGTCATGAAATTTCTTATTATGTCAGTATTTTGAAGTTATCGTATTTAACTATATTTTTAAATATTGGTGGATTATGAAGACCCGATACTTTGATAGTCATACATATTTCAAATTTTCAAGTTAAAAGTCATTCAAACCATGTTTATATTATTGTCTTTAGATTATAAATGCATGGTTATTTTTAAAATACCATATTTGAGCAAATCAGTTATCAGTGCATGTACTACTTTATATTTTTGTGTCTGTTCAGTTAGGAGTAGAAATTAGCACTAAGAGAATTTAGGGATAAAGGATTTCTTGCAATCTTAGGGTGAGACCTTTAGCAATAGTCCCTAAGTTCCAAAACTATGTCGCCAGCATATATTATGAGATGTCTTCATGCTAGCTTAGGGTTGATACTCTCTTAGAGGCACCTATAGTATAGGGTGACAACATCATCATTTGGGACTTCAGATTAGTGTATACACAGCCAATGTCAGTACCTGTGGAAAGGGGCTGACACCCTTCTAACTAGGGTTATAGGTTGAACCCCAATTAGCTCAGATTGGGGCATATCGGTTAAATGTTAGCTCCTACAGTTTCAGTTTAGTTTTCAGATTATATTAGTTCACGTTTGTATGACCAAGTGTCCATATATATGGTATTCAATTATTCATATTATTTTAGTACATATTTATGCTCAGTCTTGCATTTATTTTACATGTTCATGCATGAATGCTCAGTATTCATATATGATCCTCAGTACGCATTTACAACCTATTCAACTTTAATTTGATATTTACATATGTTATTCATGTTTTCATTAATTCCCAGCTTACAAAAATATATTCAGATCATGATTTAGAAATTTTACTATGCCTTACAGTTTTTACGTATATACATATTTTATAAGCAAATTTCAGCAAATGGTGTATGTCTTCAATTTTTAAAGCCATGTTTTAAGTATTTTTATGATTAGTGCATGTCTTATATACTCAATATATTTCAAAGTATTGAGCACATATATGTGTTTGTGGCTACATTCCTTCATGGTGTAGGTACCAGATGTAGCCCATACACCAGGGTCAGACAGCTCACAACATTTAGCTAGTAGGTGATAAATTCTCTTATCTTGAGGACTTAAGTCATTTGTAGTTCTTGTATTATATTTTTTATTCGTATGAATTGATTTGGGATAGTTGGGGATCATGTCCCGGCTACCTATAGTTAGTACGGTAAAGGATTCATAGATGGTCAGTCAGAGTCAGTATTTGTAATTTCAGTTCCTCTCTCTCAGATTTTAGTGATGTAAACTTTGATCAGTTATGTATTAAAATATCCTATCTCATGACGATTATATTTCTGCTCAGTTGTTTATCATTTATATATATATATATATATATATATATATTAAACTAGTTTTCCAAGCATCATTCCAGTACATGAGTTTTCTTGGTATCACTTATGGTTCTAAGCACTGTGTTACAACTAGGGGATAGTCTCGAGATGTGGAAAACTTGGTATCAAAGCATAAGTTCAAGTTTCCTAGGGTGTCAATGAAGTTGTGTCTAGTAGAGACTTGCAGAACGGTATGGAGATGTCTGTACTTTTCTTCAAGAGGCTACAGGGCATTTAAGAAATATTTCCCTTTTTTTATATCTCAGACTGTGCAGTAGAGATGTTGCCTATGAAACTTATATAGATTCTTACATTGCTCAATTCATGCCAACTCTACCTTATTTTTTAGGTAATAAAATAGTCAAGCTTAAATTACTATTGATAAAGTATTCTCAGATAGTCCCCACAGTCAGTTATGGGATTGTATATGGGCTCAAAAGGATCCAATAAGTGCCTTTAACTTCCAAAGTTTGAAATAGTTCATTCTTATTTATGAAAATCATGCATTGATCCAAATACAGATGTTCCCTCAGATCCTTTCTCGGAATCCTATGACAATATAAGATTTAGAGTTGGAAATATGAACCCAAAAGTTTAGCAGCAGTAAAGTGGAGATAATGTTTATCTAAATTTAGAAGATTATGTATCCATAGAGCCAAAAAGGTGTTATGTATTTTGTTTAATAACACTTTGAGAGATATTTCTCAATTAATGGAGACTTAGAGTAAGTTAATGCTTTAGTTAGGATAGAGATTAGGTAGTGACCACAATGATAGAGGAGCTTGATAAGGTTGAGTATGTTTATAAATTTTATGTGGATTAGTGTTTCATGATTCCTATCCAATAGTACTAAGTTAGTATATTTCATTAAAAAATTGAGAGATATTCATGTTAAGTGATATAATCTAAGTTTGAATTATGGATGATTAAGCTAATAGAAAGAAGAGTTTGAAATTCTAGATGGTGTGAACTCAGGGTATAGTGATACACCTGAATATTCTAAGTTAGTAAGTGTTTATGTTATTATTTGATTACTATTGGGGCTATAAAAAGTTAAGAGATTATCTCAGAAAGAAGTACTAGCAGTGGGTCTTACACTTTATGATAAGTTTTATAGAGTAAGTTTATTATTTATGTATATTATTATATTTCGAACTCCATAGTACAGTCGTTGCAGTTCAGTTTAGAGTTTATTAAAGGAGTCTGCACACTTAGGATAATGGCTTAAAACTAAGAGGAGATGATACAACAAGGAACCAAGTCAGGTTTTCAGATTCTAATAGTGATGATAGTGAGTTCTACAAGAAAAGTAGGGGAGGAAGGTACCTGACTTATTCCTATCTTGGTATAATTTTTACTACTTTATTTATTATAACATCTACTCATGCCTTACAATTCAGGTCCATGATCATAGCCCGTATCCATACACTTTATATAGAATCATGTACGCTCCCAGTTCCTTGTATAAGGGGCTTCAGTTCACTAAAAATTACAAATCAAATTCCATGAATTTATGAACCCTAAAACTCAATTAATGAGTTTCATGTCTCATGTACTCATGCCTTATAGTATGCTCAGTTCCCATAACTCGTGGTGCATGCTTAATGACCGGTAAAAATTAACATTATGTTATGTATGTCCTCATATTAGATTTCTTTAATGAATCAATGTCATTTATGCTCCATTCCTCAGGCCTCAGTTAAGTATCAAAGTTATGCATAGTATTCTTTCATGCTTTAGGATCTCATGTTCTAATCTTTCAGTGACCTCTCTCTACATAAAGATAGTGGTGGTGGAAAAGATTAACAATGGTTTAGATGGGAGAGAGTAAATGTTTCTTATTTGCGAAGGATTGTTTTATACTTGTTGTATCTAAGGATATAAGTGTGAAGGAAGATTGAGCCAAAGTTTTCATATATATCATAGTTGAATATTCTAGGGGTTTCTTCTTTGTAATAGTGCAAGAAAATTGTTATTGATAGAGGTATTAGAGAATATGGAAAAAATTTCTAGGTGGGTTAGTTGCCTAGAAGTTCATATATGGTTGTAATGATAGACTTAGATGTCATGTTGGTATAGAAGTGGATGAATGCATTATGCGTCAGTGAATTCCTAGTAAGAGGTAGAAGTTAGATGTTGAAGTGTTGAGTATTATTCTTGAGATGGGTGCTATGAAAACATACAGGTTATTGAATCCATGTCTTAGACTAGTATTATGGTGTTATGTGTTGTACCTTGTGACTTCGAGTGTGCTTGAACATGGTGAGAGAATTTAGTTCAGTTATGACTTTAGTAGATGGATTTATCAATGCCTATGTGAAAATTAGAAGTGGCATCAATGAAGGGTAGTAATTAATAGGAAAAGTATAGTTTAGGGAGTATTTGAGAAGTGTGGCTAAGCTTGAAAGTTAGTAGTTGCATTGCCTAAGGCATAGTAATTCTATCCTACCCTTGTTTTATAGGCCTATATCTATGCTATAGAGTTGTATCTACGTTAGGATTCCTTATTAAGATATCTTATTTAGATCATGTCCAAAATTCTTTACTCTCTATTTTTATTAGAACTTCTTAGAAAGAGTGTTGAAGAAATACTCCAGTTGAGTATAAACTTTCAGAATAAGTTAGTTCGTATAGCCAGCAATTCAGTTTAGCAATTAGATAGATAAGCTCCTATAGTTTTCCATCTTTCCATGTAGTCTTACTATTTAAAGTTTCATGAATATGTCTATTCTATGAGGTAATTTATTCACATCCATGCAAATTATGAATTCAGTCCAGTCCATACATCATGTTTTCGATTTAGATATGTAGTCATGATTCAGTTCATAAGTATTCAATGTATGATCGCAGTTTTCCTAGTATTCCAGCTCAGACATTATAATACCCCACAAGCTCCAAGATAAGTTTCCAACTATTCATCACATGTTTATAGGCCCCAAAGCGATTATGTCAAACCATAGATAAGTGACATGATCGTTTACTATGCCTCAAAATTTCAAGCATTTTATTTTTGGCCTGCCCATGTTTGAAACATAAATTTTGACTGAAAATATGTTCAAGTATTTTAATAGTGTCTCGAAAGCGTTTAGGAATTTTCTGATGAGGTTCAAGGTCATTTTTTAATTTCCAGGCAGTAAGCCTCCGCAATATTGCCATGTCACGGAGGCTAGTCCCCGTGATATTGGTGCGACATGGAGGATAGTCTCCGCAATAAGAAGCATGCCACGCCAGCGTTAGATTTTTATCTAGTTTTTAATTCTTACTTAGGGAGAGAGGTGATTAGACGTGACATAGAGCAGTTACAACTTACTGAGAACATGACCCTAGATAGAAGGGTATGGAGGATGCGAATTAGGTTAGACGACTAGTGCATGTGGGTTGGTCATAGTCATTGGCTAGGAGACTTTGGGTAGCCAGTTCGGTAGTCTTGGGGCTGCGTCCATAGGTTGGAGATGCTAGTAAAAGGGTATGGGGGTGGGGGTTCCTTTGTTTTATTAGTGTAGGGGTATTACTTTGTGGGTGTCTTATTTTCTGTTATTTCATCTTGTTTCATGCTTTATTATTATGTGTTTACTATTCTTTGTCTTGAGTGGAGGGTCTCTCAGAAATAGTTTTGCTACTTCTCTAGAGGTAGTGGTATGGACTACGTATATTTTACCCTCTCCAAACCACACAATGTGGGAATACACTAGGTTTATTGTTATTGATGTTGTTGTTGTTGTCACTTAGGGAGAGGGGCTTTGGATAATTTACCCCTTGTACGACCTTAGTCTCGCTATCTCATGATTCGTACTTATATAATGTACTTGGTGATGCCATGAAGCCCTTTTCTTTTTATTCCTATACGTATTTTGTTGAGGGAGAATTCCTAATGTGAAGTTACATACTTTATTCAATACTTTTAAAACTTCAATAGGTTTCTATCCATTATTCGAGGACAAATAATTCCAAGGGGAGAAGATGTAACACCGCATGTTTAGTCTAGAATTCAACCCATTGGTCCTATGTGTATAAACTTGAAAACAATTATTCCTATGCAAATGTAAGTTTTATGATCATTATCCTAGTTTGAAGAGTTCTTTAGAGGTGAAAAAAGTTCATCTGAAACACTAAGAGAAAGGTTGAGTTAAGAGCTTTTGATTTGGCCAAATTTTTGTATTCGATCATACAAAGGTCAACTTTGAACGTGTATAAATTCTAAAATATATGGAATTGTGGAGCTCAAGACAAACCAAATTGTAGATAAATGTGTCCTTTTTCTAACTATCCAATTTTTCCTTAATTCAATACACGAGATAAATATTATGAGCATTTTCGTGAGGGTCCACAATTTTGCCATGGCACGAACCTGTGCTCCTCGATTTCACCATGGCACGGACCTATGTTCAAAAATCCTAACACCCATGTTTCTATTCACTTTTTTTAGGGTAAACTAGTCATTTACACCATAAATCATTCTACACCTGATATCAACGTGATTTCATCATCCCATAACCCCAAGATACAATAAATACACAATCCCTCTTCTCTCAAATCCTCAAGAACACCAAATAAAGGGTTCTTCTTCAAAAAATTCAACTTCCAAGGATCCAAATTCATGTTTTCCTTCAAGAAGTCGAGAAATTTAGGATGTGGGATATTCAGGGTTCCTTTCACCCATTGAATACCAAAGTTTTCCCTAATTGTTAAGTTTAATTTTATTTTGATTTAGGGTTCCATGAAAAGTATAAATTCCATGATTTCCTCCATGTAATTCCTGAATTCTACCGTTAAATAGTGTTTTCTCATAATTTTAAGTATTCTTTCATACCCTAATCATAATAACTTCTTACATTGATGAAATTATTGGGTTTTTGAGTTTAACTCATGAAATTTCTTATCATGTCATTACTTTGAAATTATCATATTTAATTGTAATTTTCAATGTTGGTGGATTATGAACACCCGATACTTTGATAGTCAGACATGTTTTAGATTTTCAAGTTACAAGTCATTCAAACCATGTTTATGTCATTATATTCAGATTATAAATGAACTGCTATTTTTAGAATATCCTATTTTAGCAATTCAGTTATCAATGCATGCACTAGTTTGTGTTTCTGTGTGTTCCGTTGGGAGTAGAACTTAGCATCAAGTGAATTTAGGCATAAAGACTTTCCTACCAGCTTAGAGTGAGACCTTTAGTATTAGTCCCTAAGTTCCAGAACTACGTAGCCATCGTAGATTATGAGAGGTCTTCCTGACAGCTAAGGGTTGATACTCTCTTAGGGCACTTGCCAATTTAGGGTGACACCCTTGTCCTTTGGGACATTAGATTAGTGGATCCATGTAGCCAATGTCAGTATCTTTGGCAATATACTAACACCGTTCCAACTGGGGTTGGAGGTTGGATCTCGATTAGCTCAGATTGGGGTATGTTGGTTAAATGTTAGCTCCCATATTTTTAGTTCAATATTCAAATTATATTAGTCCAGGTTTGCATGACCAATTTTCTATATATCAGTTTTTAGTTATGTAATCATTTCAGTACATGTTTATTCTTGGTCTTGCATTTGTTTTACATGTTTATACATGTATGCTCAATATTCTTACATGATCCTTAGTACGATTTTGCAACCCATTCGGCTTTAATTTGAGATTTACATATGTTATTCATGTTTCTGCCACTACCAAGCGTATAGAAATTATTTCAGCTCATGATTTAGAAATTTCACTATACTTCTAGTCTTTACATATTGTAATAGCCCGTATTACTCTTAGCTCAATTCAGCTCACAGTTGTATGTTAACGGGTCCAAGCCTTGGAATTTTCACTAAGTGTTGAGGACTTAGTCATTTTCGAGACCCCAAAAATTTGATGATTTATTTTTAACCTTCCCAACCTTGAGATGTCAATTTTTGAGTTGATTCATATCAGGGTTGTTGAAAGTACATCTCAGATGAGTTTCAGAATTTTTTGACGAGCATAGGGGCATGTTCGGAAAACCAAACTAGTAGCTCCACCGGGATAAGAGGGTGTCGTCTTTTTTGATCCCTCAGGGTAAGGCAAGCACCGTCCCCTCTAATCCACCGGAGTATGGCAAGCACAGCCCATCTTAGTTCGCCACTCTAGAGCCTGCTTTGCCCCCTCTCTGTTCTATCTAAGTTTTGTTCTTGGCATTTTATGGGTATTTGGGTTATTTCCCTTCACCTAATTCATCCATAATACAAAATTATGGGTTCCAAGGGGCATTATTTTCTATTTTATTAAGAAATAGATCTCAAGAAGCACTCCCTTTACCCAAGGATAATTCCAAACTCTAATCCAATAAAACAAGGAATTCAAGATTCAAGTTCAAGAAATTCTCAAAGAATCTTCAAGAATTCAACTAGTGAGGTATGTGGGATGTTCATCCATGGGTCCCTTTTATTCATGGAACCCAAAAACCCTCCTTTGGTTTAATTTTATGAGTTTATACATGTTTAAGATGATATAAACCAATGAATCTCTTGTTAATTCAATTATAAGTTATGTTTCTAAGTGTTTTCAAGTGGAATGAGTCATATCATGTTTGAGTATTGCAATCCCTATGTCATGTTCAAGCGAATTTCAAGTTAAAACCTTAATTTATGAATTTAGCCATGTAATCATATTGTTTCCTCATGTTTAAGACATTCCAATGTTCAAATTCATGATTTTCACATGTTTGATGAAATGTCTATGCTTTTGGGTTTGAACCATGATCCCAAATTGTCATTTTAAAAGAATATTATCATAATTTCTGGTCATTCAATGCTAGCAGGTTATGAACATGCGATACCTATGTGCTTAACATGATTTTAGATTTTCAAGTAATAATTTAATGAAACCATGAGTCTTGTTATTTACTTATATATTTAGGATCATGATGAGCACTATCATATATTAGAAATATTAATTAGTTAAACTTAGTTCAGTCTAGTACCTGTGTCAGTTCAGTTGGGAGTAGGATTTACCACAGAGTGAATGCAGGGATGGTGGCTTCCCCTTCAGTTAGGCAGTCATTAGTAGTAATCCCAATATTTTAGAACTATATAGCCAGCATAGGATATGAGGGGTCACCCATCAGTTTAGGCTTGACTTCCTCGTAGGGGTCACCGATCAGTTTAGGCTTGACACCCTGGTCCTTCGGGATGCCAATTTAGTGGATTCATAAATCCAGTGTTAGTACCCATGGAACGGTACTGACACCCCTTAAACTGGGTTATAGGTTGGACCCCGATTAACTTAGATAGGGGTATTCTAGCTATTTGATACCTCCCACAGTCTCAGTACAGTAATTAGTGTATTTTAGTTCAGAGTTTCTTAACTAAGTGTACAAATTTTTAGCTATATAGTTATATAGTTTTCCATCTTTCAGATTATAGATTATCCCAGTAACATGTTTATACTTGGTCTTGCATACTCAGATTTATATATGTTCATGCATTTATACTCAGTTATCTCATGTATTTTCATCTAGTCCTTATCTCGCATACCAATACAATCAAAGTATTGATCACATATATTTCTTTGCACTATGTTGTCTTATAACATAGGTTCAGATGCTCAGTTTCCCGACCACCCTTACAGCACTCAGCGTACTCAGCAATAGTAGTAGTGAGACCTTATCTATTAAAGACACGATTTTCTTATTTCAGTTATTCCAGTACTTTCTTATGTTCAGTTAGTTATAGTTAATTGGGTATCCGTCCCATCAACTCTTTAGTCATCTTAGAGGCTTTCAGACACTTAGTTAGACAATTAGTCAGTCATTTCAGTAATATCAGTTGTTAACAGAAATTTTAGACATGTTTTGATTCGTATTTCAGTATTAAGTTTTACAGTATTTTATCATCTTATCTTCTACATATGTTATATCAGTGTTATTACATTCACTGCTTATAGTAGATCATAGCTCATAGGTTAGCTTGTGGTCACTTATGACTGTAAACATCATTATCACAACTAGGGGGAAGCCTCAGGTCATGGCAAAACTTTGTATCAGAGCCTAAGGTTTTAAAGTGCCCTAGGGAGTATAAAAGTTGCGCTAAGTAGAGTATTATGCATGGGAAAAAAGCGCACCACACTTATGGACAGGAGGCTATAAAATATTTTAGGTAAGTTTCCCTTCTTTCAGTGATCATGTTATATGAAAGAGCATGAGCTTTATTTAAATTCTCTTTTCTAACTCATCCTTCATTCTGTTTACAGACTATGCCTTCCAAAAAATCAATGGAAGGGGGACATGGGTCAACCCACACCGCTTATTCAGGAAGATCCCCTGAATGAACATGTCTCCCATGCAAAATTTAGGTCTGCTTTCACTACCTTTGCCCATTCAGTAGCTACTCAGACTATGCAGTAAGTTATTTCCCCAGTTAATCTAGTAGCAAATATGACTGCAGTTAGGATTCGAGACTTAACCCAAAATAATCCCCCTCTGTTTTAGGATCCATGTTGGAGGAGGATCCGTAAGAGTTTCTGGATATGGTGTAGAAGGTGACAGATATTATGGGCATCACTTCGAGTGAGAGTGCAGAGTTTGTTGTGTATGAGTTGGAGGATATCGCTCACACCTGGTTTAAGCAGTAGAAGATGACTGAGGTGATGTGTAATGGCCCATAGAGTAGGAGGAGTTTTCCTCAACTTTTCTAGACAGGTTCTTTCCCTTAAAGATGATAAAAGCTAAGGTACAGGAGTTCATTAATCTAAAGTAGGTAATATGAGCGTGAAGGAGTACTTACTTAAGTTTACTCAGTTTGTAAGGTATGTTCCTTCGATGGTGGTTGATAATAGATCAAGAATGAGTAAGTTTGTGTTTGGTGTAGCTGATAGTGTGTTTAAAGAGTGTCAAACTACCATGATGATTAAGGAGATGGACCTATCTAGACTCATGGTTCATGCTTAGTAGATTAAGCAGGAGAAGCTTAAGAAGAGAGAGAGAGAGAGAGAATAAGAGACCCAGAACCGGTAGTTTCAAATTTTCTCAACCAAAGTCTAACGGTTGTAACCATTCTCAATTCCACCATAAATCTTTATCCCCAGCTCCATCTTCAGCTAGCATTCCAGTGCCTAATTTCAGGTAAGACAGTCGGGATAGAGAACAAGTCTTTAAGTCCTAAGGTAGTGTGAACAGCGGTCGTACTAATTCACTCTGTGAGAATTCTAGTAGGAATCATTAGAGTGTGTGTAAGGCTGGTAGTGATGTGTGTTTTTGATATGGAAAGCCAGGCCACAGGATTTGAAAGTGTTTGGTGGTTTCGCAGAGGGGATGAAAGTTCGCCAGTCGGCCAGACTATTTTTTTAGTAGCTCCAGCAGGTCGCCTAACTTAGAAGGCTGCTACTTTTAGTTCCACTAGAGGGCAATGCCAAAACAGATTGTATGCTCACAAAAATTGGCATGATTAGGAGAGTTTTCCTGATGTGGTTACGAGTACGTTACAAGTCTTTCACCTTCATGTTTATTTTTTATTAGAAGCCATAGCTTCATATTCTTTTGTGACTCCTTATATAGTAGTTAATTTCATTCTTATCTCTGAATCTTTAGCAGAACCTTTCTCAGTTTCTATCCCAGTGGGTAAATCTATCATAGACAGATGGGTATGCAGAAATTGCCTGGACGCAGTATCTCAAAAAATCACTTCAATTGATCTTATGGAGTTAGCGATGACTGATTTAGATGTCATTCTCAACATAGATTGGATCCACTCATGCTAGACTTAGTTGACTATATAAATAGACTCATTTAGTTTTAATTTCCCAATGAATCAGTTATTGAATAGAGAGGTAGTATTTCAGTTCTTAGGGGCCAGATTGTTTCTTATCTTAAAGCAAGAAAGATGATATCTAAGGGGTGTGCTTACAATCTTGTCTAAGTCAAATACTCTAGATCTATTATCTCGAGTCTTGAGTTAGTTCTAGTAGTAACAGAATTTCCAGATGTGTTCCTTGAAGATCTTCTCAGAGTCCCTCCCGAGAGGGAAATTAACTTCAGAATAGATCTCCTTCCAAATACCTAACCTATCTCTATTCTAACATAAAAAATGGCTCTAGATAAGCCTAATGAGTTGAAAGAACAGTTAAAAGATCTCATAGATAAGGGTTTTATCAGGCCCATTATTCCTTCATGGGGCGCTCTAGTCTTATTCGTTCATAAGAAAGATGGTTCTCTCAGAATGTGCACCAATTATCGTCAGTTAAACAAAGTTACCATCAAGAATAAGTATCCACTTCCAAGAATTGATGACTTGTTCAACCAATATCAAGGCGCCAGTTATTTCTCTAAGATACACCTTAGATTCGGGTATTATCCGCTTAGTGTCAGAGAATGTGACATCTTAAAAATAGCTTTGAGAACCCGCTATGGTATCTTTGAATTCCTGGCTATGTCTTTTGGACTAACAATTGCACCTACAACTTTCATTGACTTGATGAATAGGGTGTTAAAACAGTACTTGGATATGTCCATTATAGTCTTCATTAAAGATATCCTCATCTATTCCTGTAGTGAGAATGATTCTACAGGCTATTTGAGAATTGTGTTACATATCCTTAAAGCTCATTTGTTGTTCGCCAAGTTCAATAAGTGTGAATTTTGACTATGATTAATAGCTTTTCTTGGCAATATTATTTCCAATGATGGCATTAGAGTTGACCCTCAAAAGACTAAAGCAATGAAAAACTAGCCTAGACCCATCTATCCATCTGATATTCAGAGTTTCCTGGGTTTGGCTGGCTAGTACAGATGGTTTGTTGAAGGGTTTGCTTCTATTGCATTGCCTATATCTCTATTGAATCAAAAGAAAGTCAAATTTTAGTGGTCAGATTCTTGCAAGAAGAGTTTTAAGGAGTTAAAGACTCGACTTACCTTCGATCCAATCTTGACCTTGCCAGATGGCACAGATGGGTTTGTAGTTTATTATGATGCTTCCAGAATTGACATTAGTTATGTTTGATGCAGAGAAAAAAGGTCATATCCTTCGCCTCTAGAAAGCTTAAACCCTATGAGAATAACTATCCTACCCATGATCTTGAGCTGGCAACAGTTGTTTTTGCCTTAAAAATTTAGAGGCACTATCTTTATGGGGTTTATATTGATGTGTTCACTTACCATAATAATTTACAGTATGTGTTCATGTTGAAACATATGAATCTTTGTCAGAAAAGATGGCTTGAGTTGTTAAAAGATTATGATATGAGTGTGTTGTATCATCTAAGCAAGGCCAATGTAGTGGAAGATTTCCTTAGTGTGTTGTCTATGGGTAGTATTCCTCATGTTGTGGAGAATAAGAAGTTAATTCAGGAGGTTTATCAGCTTTCTAGATTAGGTGTTTGGTTGGTTGATTCAGCTGAACATAGTATATGGGTTCATAATGGTTCAAAATCATCATTGGTTGCCAAAGTGAAAGAAAAGCAAGACAGTGATCCTACTTTTTTTATATTAAAGGAGATAGTTAGAGATCAGAAAGTAGAGGTTTTCTCCCAAGGGGTAGATGGTGTGCTTCATTGTTAGGGAAGGTTATGTGTTTCGTGTATTGATGATTTGAGGCAGAGAATACTTGAAGAAGTGCATGGTGCGCGATACTTTATCCATACTGGAGCCACTAAGAAGTATCATAATTTGCAGCAAATCTATTGGTGGAGTGGTATGAAGAAGGATATTACAGAGTTTGTGGCTAAGTTCCCAAATTATCAGTAGGTCAAGGTTAAGCACCAAAGTCCTAGTGGTGCATTACAGGAGTTTAGCATCACCACTTGGAAGTAGGAAGTGGTGAACATGTATTTTGTGACAGGGTTGCTTCGTATGAGTAATCATCTTGATTTAAATTGGGTCTTGTGGATAGAATGACAAAGTTAGCTCATTTCTTGCCAATTCATACATTATATTCAGATGAGGATTATGCTCGAATCTATATCAGAGAGTTATTTAGATTGCCTGGGTTTCTATTATCTATTATTTCAGATAGAGGTACTCAGTTTACCTCTCACTTTTGGAAGGCTTTTCATAAGGATCTTGGTACCAAAGTCCATCTTAGTATAATTTTTCATCCTCAGACAAATGGTCAGGAAGAGAGTACCATTCAGATCTTAGAGGACATGTAGAAAGAATGTATTATTTACTTTAAAGGTAGTTGGGATGATCACTTAAATTTAATTGAGTTTGTTTACAACAGTAACTATCATTCCAGTATCCAGATGGCTCTGTTTAAGGATCTCTATGGAAGGAGATGTAGATCTCCTATTAGTTGGTTTGAAGTAGGTAAAGCTATAATGATAGGTCCAAATTCAATATATAAGGTGATGGAGAAGGTTCAATTAATTCGAGATAGGTTGAAGACAACCCAAAGCTGCCAAAAATCTTATGTAGAAGTGAAAAGGAGAGATCTTGAGTTTGAGGTTGATGATTTGGTTTATTTAAAAAAATTTCCCATAAAAAAGTGAAGAGATTTGGAAGAAGGGGAAGCTCAGTCCCCGCTATGTTGGCCTGTATAGGATCTTTAGTCATTTTGGGGAAGGTAGCTTATGAGTTATAGTTGCCTGCAGATTTTGCGTCAGTACATCCAATGTTTTATGTTTCTTTGTTAAAGAAATGTATCGGTGATTAAGCTGTAGTTGTTCCTGTATAAGATTTGGATAATAAGGATAGACTTTCCTACAAGGAAGTCCCAATTAAGATACTTGATCATCAGATTAGTAGGCTAAGGAATAAAGAAGTTCCCTTGGTTAAGGTCCTTTGGTGGAACCAGTCTGTTGAGGGAGCTACTTGGGAAGTAGTAGCGGATATGCAAACCAAGTACCCTCATCTTTTCTCTACAAACTCAGATACATCTTGAAGTAGAGATTCTTTCTTAATTTGACTCTTTTCTATTCTCAGTTTTAACTATGTAACCATTCCCATGTCATTACGTGCATTCACGAAATTTGTTCAACTCATGTATCATATTTCAGACTCAATTGTGTAATCATGTTCCAAGTCATGCATATTCAGTATGTGATCCCAATTACCTTAGGACATTACTCTCAATCTAACTAGTCTCATTCAAGGGAGAATGTTCCAAGGGGAGATATTGTAATAGATCGTATTACTCTTAGCTCAATTCAGCTCACAGTTGCATGTTAAAGGGTCCGAGCCTTGGAATTTTCACTAAGTGTTGATGACTTAGTCATTTTTGAGACCTCTAAACTTTAATGGTTTTATTTTTAACATTCCCAACATCGGGATGTCAATTTTTTAGTTGATTCATGATTGGGGTTGTTCAAAGTACGTCTCGGGTGAGTTTCAAAATATTTGAACGAGTGTAGGATCATGTTAGGAAAACCCAACTAGTATCTCCACTGGGATAAGCGTATGCCACCCCTTCCAGTACTCTAGGGTAAGGTTGGTGTAGCCCCCTCTAGTCCACTAGGGTAAGGAGGGTGTCACCTATCTTAGTCCACTACACCAGAGCCTACATTGCCCCCTCTATATTCCATCCATCTTTTGTTCTGGGAATTTAAAGGTATTTGGGTCATTTCCCTTCACCTAGTTCTTCCATAACACAAAATTGGGGCTTCCAAGAGGCATTATTTGCCATTTTATTCACAAATTGCTCTCAAGAAACCCCCCATTTCCCCAAGAATAATTCCAAACTCCAATACAAGAAAAAAAGGAATTTAAGCTTTAAGTTCTAGAAATCCTCAAGGAATCTTCAAGATTTCATCTAGTGAGGTATGTGGGATGTTTATCCATGGAGCCAAAAACACTTATTTGGTTTAATTTACTAGTTTATATGCATGCAAGATGAAATAAACCTATGAATCTGTTGTTAATTCAATTACAAGTTATTTTTCCAATTGTTTTCAAGAGGAATGAGTCATACCATGTATAAGTATTACAATCCCCATGTCATGTTCAAGCGAATTTTATGTTAAACCTTGAATTTATGAATTTAGCCATGTAATCATATTATTTCCTCATATTTAAGACATTCCCATGTTCAAGTTCATGATTTTCACATGTTTGATGAAATATCTATGCGTTTCGATTAGAACCATGATCCCATACTGTCGTTTTAAAAGCCTATTGTCATAAGTTATGGTCGTTCAGTGCTAGCGGACTATAAACACCTGATACCTATGTATTTTATATGATTTCTAATTTTTAAGTAATAATTCAGTGAAACCATGAGTCTTGTTATTTACTTAGATATTTTGATCATGATGAGCACTATCAGGTATCAGAAATAATGTTCAGTTAAACTTAGTTCATTCCAGTATCAGTGTCAATTTAGTTGGGAGTATGATTTAGCACTAAACAAAGGTAGGGATGGCAGTTTCTCCATCAGTTAGTCAGAGTCTACAGTAGCAATCCCTGAATTATAGAACTACATAGCCAGCGTAGGATATGAGGGGTCACCCGTCAATTTAGGCTTGACTTCCTATTAGGGGTCACCTATCAGTTTAGGCTTGATACTCTGGTCCTTTGGGACACTAGTTTAGTGGATCCACATAGCCAGTGTTATTACCTGTGGCACGGTACTGACACCCTTCTAATTGGGTTTACCGATTGAACCCAAATTAGCTTAGATTAGGGCATATTGATTATATAATACCTCCCATAGTCTCAGTGTAGTAATTAGTGTATTTCAGTTCAGATTTTCTTGACTAAGTGTCCAAATTTTTAGTTATGCAGTTAAACAGATTTTAGTCTTTCAGATTACAGGTTATCTCAGTAACATTTTTATACTTGGTCATGCATACTCGATTTATGCATGTTTATGTATTTATAATTAGTTATATCATGCATTTTCATCCAATCCTTATCTCACGTACCAATACATTCAAAGTACTAATCGCATACTTTCCTTTGCACTATGTTTTCTTATAACATAGGTTTGGACATTTAGTTTTCAAACCACCCTTAGACCGCTCTGTATACTTAGCAGTAGTAGTGGTGATTCCTTATTTATTGAGGAAACGATTTGTTTATTTTAGTTATTCTAGTACTTTTTTATGTTTAGTTAGATAGAGCTAGTTGGGGGTTTGTCGTATCAACTTCTTAGTCAGTTTAAAGGCGTTCAAATACCTAATTAGATAGTCAATCAATCATTTCACTATTATGAACTGTTAACAGATATTTCACACATGTTTTGATTTGTATTTCAGTATCTAGTTTTACAGTATTTTATCAGGTTATCTTCTGTATATGTTATATTTAATGCTCGCAGCAGGTATCAACTCATGGGTTAGCTTGTGTTCACTTATGACCGTTAGCACCATTATCATGACTAGTGGATATCCTTGAGTCGTGACACATATGACATGTTTTATATGCATATTTCAGCAAATGGTGTATGTCCTCAGTTTTTAAAGCCATGTTTTAAGTATTTTCATGATTAGTACTGTCTCACATACTCAGTACATTTCAAAGTACTGACTACATATTTTTTTCTATGGCTACATTCCATAATGATGTAGTACAAGATGTAGCCCACACACCAGGGTCAGATAGTTCGTAACATTCAGTTAATAGGTAATGAGTTCTCTTATTTTAAGGATTCTAGTCAGTTGCAGTTCTTATATTGTATTTTTATTTTTTGTATGTATTGATTTTGGATTGTTGGGGGTAATGTCCTGACTACCTATAGTCTATATGGTAGAGACTTCATAGATGGTCAGTTAGAGTCAGTATTTTTAATTTCAGTTCCTCTCTCACTCAGATTTTAGTGTTGTAAACTTTGTTCAGTTATGTATTGAAACAACTTATCTCATGATGATTATATTTCTGCTTAGCTGTTTAGCATTTATTTATATATATCTTAAATCAGTTTCTCAAGCATTATGCCAGTACATGGGTTAGCTTGGGATCACTTGTGGTTCTAAGCACCATGCTACGATTAGGGGGTAGTCTTGAGTCGTGACAACAAGTTAGTAGTGAGAACTTATGCTATAATCTTCAGGATACAATAGGGTAGTATGAGTATCAAACACATGATCCATAGTAGGCGTACGCTGACTAAGCTTCAAATATAAATACAAGTATAACTAACACGTAAGGCAAGGATACGCTTTACTTAGAAGTAACTAGGGACTAAAGTGCAATACATTATGGATAATTAGGGATAAAGATAATATAAAATAGTATTAGCAAAGGAAGAAGGTAATATAAAATAATAATATCTAAAAAAGAAAGAGATATATGGTAGTACTAATTAAGTAGCCAAACATGTACATACTAATCTGAGGAGCTAGCCTAATCATTATAAGAATCACACTAAGGTAAAATTCTAATACTACTATACACCAAATATCTTTCATAAAGTAAGAGGGTGGTAAGATAATCTATTACAACGACTATTAATGTTAAAGAAGAAAGGAACCATAAGATGTACCTAAAATTTAGTACATGCCAATATCCATCCTGCCATAAACTATATAATAATAATTAAATAATAACCTACCAAAACCTCATAAGCTCTAAAAGCATGCAATAGTAAACATAACCTTACCAGAACCCCATAAACTGAAATACACCACAATATATATTAACTTAACCAACCCCATAAAATAGCTAGGTACAAATAGCAAACAACCATATCGATGATAGGCAATTTATATGAATGAATAAATAAATGCAAAGTAAATACAGTACTCCTATCTTAACTGAGTGTTATGTCCTTTGTCTCTTCGTCTCGTAGTAGAGCCTATAGGGTATCCCTTTCTCCAGCATATGGTTCCCACACTGAGTGACCCATAGGGAACTTGGAATAGCCATATTTACTGCATGGTTTTGAACCAGGACTTCTAATAATCATTCATAATAAATTTTATCCATGCCAGTGATGGAGAAATGTAAGAATGTATTAAGTTCTCAATATTGAATCGAGACTAAAAATGATATAGTGTAGAAAGGGTAGGAATCTTCCTGACTGAAATAAGTAAATAATGGTAAATGAGTAGATCTATAATTCATTGAAATATACCTCAGTCTGAGTTTTCAAAGTAATCATGTTAGTTTAAAAGATTGTCATCTTGTAGTAAGTGTGGAATGAGTTTCTTTTTAAAAACCATTTTAAGAGTAAATAGATGGAATAAATCCCTATTTGAAAATAATATACCAAGAATATTTTTCCTTGGAATTATACTACCAACTATCTGTATAAATGTATGTATTCCATCTCCAGTATCTAAACAATGAAAACATAAGTGCTTAAGCATCTATAAACTAAGCCATAACTCTTTTAGAGTATAGAGAACTAATCTAGTATCCAACTAGTCTCATAACCAAAACCTCGAATCCAAACATATATAGAGCAATATAAATATATATATTTTAAATGAGTATACACAAATATATCAACAAATAAAATAAGAAAAATGGGATAAAGCATGGTACTAGGGGAGTTGAACTAAGCAAGCCAAGTTGGCTGCAAGGTAGTGACCCAAACCTATGTTAAGGATCACTATTCTTATCTTAAGGTCATAGCAATTAACCAGGAATTCATATCCTAATCTGAGCTATTGGTATGAAAAAGGTTGAATATACAAATCAAGGTCAATAACAAATGAAACAATATAATGCCAAAGAAGTTTAAGGCCTACATGTTAATAAAAAGGTACTATTTTATCATAGTTACCTTAAGGGATAGCTATATTAGCTAAACTACCTTGAGGAATTCATTCTAAGGTAAGAGACTACTTTAACTAGTAATTCTGAAATATGGTTTGGTATAGGCTCCTAATGGAAGCTAAGAAGGTCAAAATGAAGAAATAGCCTTAAACGTATCCTATAGTCCTCCACTCTGCATGTAATCTATTCAATACACCATCTCGTAGAGAAAAGTAGACCTTAGCCTATCTGAATGCCGAACATTAGCCTTGAACCGACCAAATCACTCATATCTTCCCACGGTCTCCAAAAATCTCCCACGTTAGCAAAAATACGATCCATAGTCAATACAAGTAAAATAAGATTCATTTTACAATAATAAACTCTAGACCAAAAATTGAATTAAAATAAACCCATGAGACTCGCATATGAAATTTAAAAATTGAATCTATGATAAGATCCCTCTCAATACCATAATTATAAGATCAAAAGTTGAGCACGATTGGAGTCCAAATCAAAGCTCAAATCAGCCCCCAAAATTGAGAATCAAGAATCTCAAATCTCACTAATCTCGATATTTTTATTTTATATTTTATCTCATATAAAATAATTCATAAAATCTTGTATAGCTTATCTAGTGATGCAATTAAAAAGTTAAAAAAAAATTTCATAATGAGCTATGCTAAATTTTATGAGGAAAAAACCAAACACATAAATTCAATATTGATTTGTCTAGATGTTGATTAATGACATTTAAATAAGTTGAAGCATATGAAATATATTTTATTTTCTATTTGTGTTACAAAAATTGAGACCAATAAATGATATAAATTTGAAAAAGAAAAAAGAAAACAATCATCTCAAAAGTAAAAGTTTCTTAACTAAAACATCTTTTTACAACACTCAAATAGCTAATAAATTTAGAAAAAAAAGTATAATCTCTCCATGTTTTTCAGAGTCCATTATTCATAATAGAGATAAAATATTTTTAAGTAACGTATTATAAGAGTTCTTCTAATTTTGGGGGACACCGCTCAGGTTCAATATTCTCTTACCAATCCAAACAGATGATTTGAAACTTATTTTAAATACATAACTTTAAGAAAATTAATTTAATGAAAATAATGAATGCCGATGTCCTAGCTGAGTGATGTTATAACACAAACTATCATAATAGTCTGAAATCTATTTATGTTTGAAGACATGCTTATGCAAAGATAGCAATTAGAATAACTTCTAAAGGACCAGTTGATCTAAGCTCGAGATAAAATAAAGATATTTGTCAATTAAAAGTAAAGTGAAAGGAGTTTGTTGTTTGGGACCAGTTGATTCTTAAACATTAACCTTATCAAGTTCTATGTTTATGTGATGTTTTGAAGAGAATAGATATTATGGTTTATAAGTTGGATCTTTCATTTTGTTCATGCATCTCTGATGGTAAGTGAAGTAAGTAATTAGCCATAAAGAGAATAGAATTAAACATGTGACATGATAATTGGACAACTCAAATTACTTTGATTTAATGCTCATGAATGGATGAGATCGACCGACAAGACTATAACAAAATAATGCATTATGGCACGCAAATAACTAATTTTCATATCTTTCTCACATTTCTCTCTTTTATGTGTTTCTCTTCCCAATAATCTACTACTACTTTTCTTTTCTTTCTATTTCGTGTATCAATTGTATGGTTCCATGAGATTAATCTAGATCTTGTCTTAGATCTCTTTAGTTGTTATTTTAATTTATTTTATTTCTTAAAAATCTATTTTATTTTAGTCAATAATCAAATATACCAAAATTTGTCTCTAAAATTATGTATTTATTTATGTAGTTATTTATACATTTATTATGATTTTAACTGAATAACATTACACAAAGAGAAAAAGTTACAAAATAGATAGTGAGAGAATTGAAGAGGAAGAAAGTTGAAGAAAAAAGGTGTGAATAGATTTGAATCACTAAAATTGTATAGGATTTAGGAGTTTAGTTTTAAAAATTAATAAAATCATAAAGAAAAATATTAATTATCTAAAGAAAAAGGAACATACAATTTGTTCTTTTAAAAAATAACTGTTTAAACTAAAATGATGCTATGTTGTTCTATATTATATAAGAAGTGGTTTCAATATAACTGTTAATTTTCAACAAATTCCTATTCAATGCCATAATGGATTTTTTTATCTCTTTATAAACATGTCCTTAATTCGACAATGCAGTAGCTAGTTGAATATGTAATAAGTATTTTTCAGTGTCAATTTTTACTCTAATCTTTTATAACTTATTTTGTGTTATCGTTCTTTTAGTGCATTCATCTTCTTGAAATATCCTAGGTTTAGACCCTTAGAAAATTTCCAGGAAATCCATTCTTCGGACCTAATATGACTCATGGGTAAGAGCTGTATACTGGGGTACGATTGATATAATCCTATCGTATGATGATCAGTATTAGTGGGTAGAATAGTTTTGGTCACTTGAATGGGTATGACTTAGCGGTATGAGTCAAAGGTATTGCTACAAGTCATATCAAAGACTCGAATGGTGGGCAACGTTTGTTCCTTCTAGTATTTTATTTTACTAGGGATACGGGTTATTGATACAGATCGTGTACTATGGTTATGACTTAGTTAGATGATTCGTAAATTAGACAGTGTTTGATTCGAAGGTTGAGTCTTGGATACAAGTGGCGGATACCGATCGTAAAATAGGGTACGACTCGTATAGGTTAGTCGTATCCCTATGATACGTTTTAAGGAATTTAAGTGGGGGTATTCTTAACATTTCTCTACTTACCCTATCTAGTACTCATAACTTCTAATGTACTTTGGAGGTTATTTACCCTATTATTCTATTCATTTATACTTAGAAACTATTCCACAACATCTTATAATTCTCTCAAGAACTTTTGGGGCAAGAAGGCTAGGGTTTCATCTTGTGGATTGCTTTGGGGCTTGTCTTGGTGATTTCTTTTTATAAATTCTATTGTATAAGCATGCTTCTCTTCCCTCATTGTAATTTCAACTAAAGGGATGTTTATATGATTGATTTTATTATTTTACTATTTCATGATTATGGTTTTCGATAATTATTTGGGGGTTTTGATATTGAATTCTTAATTATGGTTTCCTATGGTCTTACTTATGCTTTTATATTCATCAATGGTGGATTTGGACAATTGGATTGCAAGGTAGTTGTTTAATAGTCTTTGGAATTGATTTTGGTTATATTATGCCCCCAAAGTGTTTAATAAAATGCTTAAAAAGATATTTCATAATATTGACTTCTTTTAATGGAACTCTTGCATGTTTTAAACTGGATAAAGGATTTATGCATGGTTTAAATGGTTTAAAAGGGATAAAGGCTAAATGGTTATGCTTGTAGAAAATATGAAAGTCTCCCAAGTGGATTTAATATGGTAATTGGAAGGGCACCTAAGGTCTCCTTAACATAAATTGCTTGGCTGTGGATATTACTTGTAAGTAAGGGGTGGTATGACAATACCACTAATATTGGCCTTGGTTAATAAATGATAAATAGATTGTTTAGACATTGTTTTAATTAAAAATTATGGGTGAGGTGTGTAGCTAAGTCATTGAAGGTGGCATTCCTGAGTGATCAAAACTAAAAAACTTATATTTTTTGGTATGAGGGGTCTTAATGACCATGTACATGTGTCATATTTTAAATTGGGGGATGTATTAGTCATTTCATATGATATTCTCTGGTCATGCGGCTACATGCACTAAGGCCCTTTTAGAAAGGAAAGCTGAACCCATATGGACCGTGGGTGGTTGGGATGGCAAAGCTACACATCCCAGGTATAAATGTTTTAAATGCATACTAAACCCGGTTTCCTTTCCTAACACTTATATATGTATTGTTATATGTGTTATGGATGGTAAAACTTGGTTTTATAATATGCATTATTTTATCATTATCCTAAGATTCATGCTAGCGGTTATTTGCTAACCCCATCTACTGGCAGTTGTATACCCATGCTATGAAGGAACCAACCATCTGCCCCTCCCTTTAGCATGCAAATTTGGTATCAGCATTTGGACTGAAGTGGTGAGCTTCCATCCTTTTGGAAGGCATCATATCATGTTATGTCTTTATTTAGATATTTTCTTTGGATATTGGTTTTGTCCATGGTTAGAGACATGTCCCAACCAAATTTGTTTACTCTTTTAGATAGAGGCTTTATGGTAATTCTAGGGTTGGTATGGGAGGGATTGGTAGAGGTGTCAGCCTTAGCATTGGTACTAATATTGAGGCTTGCATCATCGAACATGATTTCTCACTATTCTATCATATTATATTTTGGGAATGATTTTTATATTATGTTTTGGTATTTTCTTTTGTTTATGGTCTACTATTTGGTTTGGTATGGTTAGGCGGTTGGTGTGATATGATTGGACTCGGTTGGATCGGTCATGGTTATAACCCTATCCCTGAGTCATAATGAGAATAATAATGTTATCTCGTTATTTTTTAAAATTCAGCCTATCTAAGGCTGGATATAGGTGGTTGGGTTGGGTAATATGGGGCGGTCCTCAGTCCTGGTTGGACTTGGGATGCCCATTACAGTAAGTCTCAAGGTTAGGTCGTGTCAAGTTGGTATCAAAGCCTAGGTTCATGTTCAATTGGGAAGTCCACAAAGCTGTGTGGAGTAGAGTATCTTTAAAGGTATAAAGCGCACCACACTCATAAGAGAGAGAGTGCAAGACATTTAGAAATATTTTACTTTCTTGGTATTCTATCTTCAAGCTTAAGTTCTTATCCTGGAATCTCCTTTAATCCCTATTTGTTCATCTTCAATTTCATACCTCCTAGATTTAGAACACAAGGAAATTCTTTCGTCCCATTTGGGGATAGTGCCGAAGAGGTACGTCCTACATCTGGAGTACATCTTTTATCTCATATTCCTATTCCTAATGGTGCTGGAGTTCCTTCTATTCTGATTAGTTCTCCTCAGGTTCCTCAGGGCAATGTGATGAACACAGAATTTGGGCAGTTAATCCATGTTATTTCCTAATTAGTTACTGCTTAGGATAACCTGGGTGCGGCAGGTACTTTGTCTCTAAGGCTACAAGGGATAGTCAATTTATGAAGATGGGTCCTCCAACTTTTACTGGGGTAAAGGTGGAGAAAGATCCACAGGTCTTCTTGGATGAGATGGAAAAGATCTTTTGGGTGATACAGGTTAATAATGTAGAGATGGTTAAGTTTGTAGCTTATCAGCTCAAGGATGTTGTTTATCAATGGTATGAGGAGTGGGACAGGGATAGAGGTGATATGGAAGAGAAGTATTATAGGAGGCCTTTACGAATGCCTTCTTGGATTGGTTCTTTATCAGGAGTTAAGGGAAGCTAAGATAGAGGGGTTTGTGAACCTTTGGCTGGGAAGGATGTCAGTAAAAGAATATGCGTTGAAGTTCCATCATCTATCAAGGTATGCTCCTAATTTGGTGGATGATATGAGGTCAAGAATGAGGAAGTTTTCTTCTGGGTTGAATAAAGATTTGATATTGGCGAGTAAGTTTGGGGATAGGCAGGAAAAGAGAAGCAAGTTTTCTGATTTGGGAGATGTTCAGTATCAGGGTGGTAGGGATGGTGACAAGTTATTGAAAAAGAAATAAGGGAGTTCTATCTTATTTTCTGCTAGTTCTACTTATCAGACGGGAGACAGGAATCATTAAGAGGGTGATAATTCTCAGTCACAGGTTTCCTAATCTCAGCCGAGCGAAGGTTAGATAGTTTCTTTGTGTTCTCCTAGTCAATTTTGTGGTCGTCCACATCGAGGATATTACGAGGAAGAGAGGGAAAAATGCTTTAAGTGTGGCCAAGTAGGCCATCAACTCAGGGATTCGTGATCAATAAGGTTTCTATAGGGGCAAATAAGATTCATGCGGCTTCATCTTCTACTTCTATTAATGATCCTAGTTCTAGTCTTGGTCGGAATAGGTTGTATATTTTGGCATCCAGATAGGAATCCGAGGCATCACTAATGTCATTACTAGTACGTTAAAGTTTTTTCGTGACGTATATTTTTGATTCCTGACGTATGTTTTGGCATCCTAAAAGAAATTCGAGGAATTAACTAATGTCGTTACTAGTACCTTACAGTTTTTTTCATGACGTATATTATTTACTTGATCCGGGGTCCATTTATTCTTATGTGACTCCATATGTGGATGTGTCTTTTAGTTTTGATCCAGAAGTTATCTCAAATTTTTTTTCTGTTTCTACCCTAGTAGGTGACTTGGTTATTTCTAAGAGAGTCTATGGGGGTAACCTATTGGTATAAAGTAGAGCTAAGGATCTATTTGATTCTGATATGGTAGATTTTGATATAATTCTTGGTATGGATTGGTTGAATTCTTATTATGTGTCTGTTGATTGTTAGAACCGTATGGTTATCTTTAAGTTTCCTAGTAAACAAGTTATAGAATGTACAGGTAGTTCCTTAACTTCTAGAGGGAGGTTTATTTCTTATCTTAGATCTCCGAGGTTAATCTCTAAGTTTTTCTTTATAACTTGGTCTGGGTTAAAGATTCTAACTCAGAAGGTCCTTCTTTTTCTTTGGTCCTTGTTATAAATGAGTTTCCAGAAGTCTTTCTGGATGATCTTCCTAGTGTTCCTCTGGATGGGGAAATAGAGTTTTGTATAGATTTACTTCCGAACACTCATCCAATTTCTATTCCTCCGTATAAAATAGCTCCGTCTAAGTTGAGGAAACTCAAGGAGCAACTTAAGTATCTTTTGGATAAGGGGTTTATTAATTCTAGTGTTTCTCCATGGGGTGCACCGATGTTGTTTGTATGCAAGAAGGATAGTTCCCTTCAGATTGCATTGAATACAAGCAGTTGAACAAGGTGACAGTCAAAAACAAGTATCTTTTTCCTCGAATAGATGACGTGTTTGACTAGTTACAGGGAACCAAGTTCTTCTCTAAGATAGATCTTTGGTCTAGGTTCCATTATCTAAACATTAGGGAGGTGGATATCCCTAAGATGGATTTTCATACTCAATATGGGCATTTTGAGTTTTTGGTGATTTCATTTGGGTTGACTAATGCTCTGATAGTATTTATGGAGTTGATGAATAGGTGTTCAGGTAGTATTCGAATCTCTTTCTCAATATATTTATTGATGACATTTTGGTTTATTCGAAGAGTGAGGTGGATCATGCAAATCACCTTCGTGTGGTGTTTCAGATCTTAAAGGAACAACAGTTTTATGTCAAGTTCTCTAAGTATGAGTTTTAGCTGAACGTTGTTACTTTCTTGGGCCATATTTTTCTAGTAAAGGGATCATGGTGGATCCGCATTAGGTCATTATGGTGAAAAGGTGGCCTAGCCCCATGACTCCATTCGATATTTAGAGATTCTTGGGTTTAGCTGGGTATTATAGGCAATTTATGGAATGCTTTTCTTTAATAGTTGTTCCTTTGATTAAGTTGACTTAGAAGAAGGTTAAATTTTCTTGTTCGGATGCTTGAGAAGGAAGTTTTGAGAAGTTGACGGATAAGTTAACTTCAGCTCCAATCCTGACTTTCTCGGAAGGCAATGATGGTTTTGTGGTTTATTGTGATGCATCTAGCATGGGGCTTGGCTGTGTTTTGATGCAACATAGAAAGAAGATTGCCTATGTTTCTAGATAGTTGAAGGTGCATAAGAGGAATTATCCTACTCGTGATTTGGAGTTGTTAGCGGTTGTATTAGCTTTGAAAATATGGCGGCATTACTTGTATGGTGTCCACATGTATATCTTTTCTGATCACAAGAGTCTTCTGTACGTGTTCACTTAGAAAGAGCTTAATCTCAGGCTTAGGAGGTGGCTTGAGCTTCTTAAGGATTATGATATGAGTCTTCACTACCACCCAGGAAAGGATAATATGGATGTTGATTCTCTTAGTGGGATATCCATGGGTAGTTTGGCTCATGTGGAGGAAGGCAAGCGGGAATTAGTGAAGGATATTCACCGCTTTGTTAATCTTGGAGTTCATCGCTTAGACTCTAAGAATGGTGGTGTAATGGTGCAAGAAGTGGATCGATCATCTCTTGGTGTAGATATTAAAGAGAAGCAAGTGCTAGATCCAATTTTGATAAAAATCAAGGGTGATGTTGGTTGGAAAAAGCTAGTGGTTTTTTAGATCAGTGGTGATAGTACTTTATGATATTAAGGGAGGTTGTGTGTTCCTGATGTCGACGAGCTATGGAAAAGGGTTTTGGCTAAGGTGTAAGAGTCGCGCTATGTTGGTCATCCCGGCTCGACTAAAATGTATCATGATCTCAAGGATATCTACTAGTAGAATGGCATAAAGAGGGATGTGCCTGATTTCATGGCCAAGTGTATGGTATGTCAATCGGTTAAGGCTGAGCATATGATACTAGGAGGGTTGTATCAAGAAATTGATTTATCTGAATAGAAGTAAGAAGTGATCAATATAGACTTTGTTACTAGTCTTTCGGTCTCGGAATCAATATGATTCGATTTGGGTCACCATAGATAGGATGACCAAGTCTGCACATTTCTTTCCAGTTAGGACTACCTTTTTGGTGGAGGATTATGCGCGGTTCTATCTTCAGGAGATTGTGAAGCTGCATAGGGTACCTATTTTAATTATCTCTGATCGTGGTATGCAGTTTACGTCTCATTTCTGGCAGTCTTTTTAGAGAGGGTTGGGGACTAATGCTAGTCTGAGTACCATTTTTCATCCATATTCGGATAGGAAAGTGGAGAGAACTATCCAGACGTTAGAAGGTATGATTCGGGCCTGTGTGATTGACTATGGTAGCAATTGGGTTGAGCATCTACATTTAGTTGATTTTTTCTTACAACAATAGATATCATTCGAGTATTGGTATGGCTCCTTTCGAGGCGTTGTATGGTAAGAGGTGTAGGTATCCTATTGTGCAGTTTGAGTTTGGAGAAGTGGACATGTTTGGTCTAGATTTGGTTTATTAGGCGATGAAGGTCAAGGTGATTCGAGATACGATTAAAGCTTCCCAAAGTCGCCAAAAGTCCTATGTGGATGTTAGACGTAGAGACTTGAAGTTTGAGGTCAGGGATAAGGTGTTCCTCAAGGTGTCTCCCATTAAGGGAGTGGTGCAGTTTGGCAAAAAAGGGGGAAACTCAAACCTCAGTTCATTGGTCCTTATGTGATTTTGCGGAGAGTTGGCAATGTTTCTTATAAGTTGGAGTTGCCATCTAGCCTAAGTTTGGTTCATCTGGTCTTTCATGTTTCTATGTTTAGGAAGTGTCTTGGTGATCCTTCTTTGATTGTTCCTTTTGAAGGATTGTGTATTTCAGATTCCCTATCTTATAAAAAGGTCCTCATTGAGATATTAGATAGGTGAGTTCATCGGCTGCAGACCAAGGATGTGGCTTCGGTTAAGGTTCTATGGCGGAACCATAAGGTAGAAGAAGCTACTTGCGAAGCAAAAAAGGACATGAAGGTATGTGTCTTGAACACATCTTTTGTCACAACTAGAGGCTACCCCCTAGTCACAACAACGGTGCTTGTGGTCACAAGTGGCCACAAGCTAACCCATGGGCTGGTACCTATTGTGAGCACTGAATAATAAACTGATAATGAACATGTGCGGAAACAATAAAGTAAAGCCAAAAGGTCCAAATACTAAAATTACAATTTAATTCCCTAACTGACATTTTAATTTGTGTTTTTACGAATTGGGTTGAGGGAAAAAGACTTAATTTCCCCTCAGAGAATTAAATTCGTAATTGGGACACGGATTAGAGGGCCACCATGATGTGGTGAGGATTCCACTTCTATAGCCTCTACAATGCACCACTACCGCGATGAGCAACTGGAATCGAAATCCAAACACGACTCAATCCTCATCCAAAAAATCTAAAACTTCCCTGAGACATGCTCCTTACACCCCTGAAGATGAATTGACTTAAAAACCTACGTCTCGAGATTGGGAAGACCCATTTAAAATTTCTAAAAGTTAAGAGGCAAAAAATATGACTAAGGGAAGACCCATTTAAAAATTCTGAAAGTTAAGAGGCCAAAAATATGACTAAGCCCCCAACACTTAGTGAAATTTTTAGGATTTAAGCCTTTTACACATGCAACTAGGAGTTGAACTAAGATAACAAAAGCATGGGGTATTACAATATCTCCCCCTTGGGAACATTCATCCTCGAATGAGACTAATTAAGCTGAGAACACTGGGGAAACTAAGATCATATACTGGATATGCATAACTTAAAACATGATTACATGACTTAGTCTGAAACATGATACATGACTGAACTAATTTGTGAATGCATGCAATGACATGAGAATGGTTATATATATTTGGAACTGAGAACAAAAAAGAGACAATCTAAAGAGAATTGTTACCTTAAGCAGAGTCTAAGTTTGCGGAGAAAAGATATGGTACTTGGTACACATATATACATCTGTTTCCTGAATGTCTCCCTCAATGGACTAATTTCGCCAAAGAACTTTGACCAAGGAAACTTCTTTGTTCCTTAGTCTACGAATCTGACGATCAAGGATCTCAACTAGGATTTGTTTATAAGAAAGAATATCCTGAACATCTGTTCTTTCTAAAGGAACTACAACAGCTGGGTCACCAAACACATCTTTAACAAAGAGATATGGAACACTGAATGCACTGATTCCAAATCTATAGACAACTCAAGCTCGTAAGCTTCCTTCTTAAAATGACCCAAAATTCTGTAAGGGCTAACATATCGGGGACTGAGTTTCCCCTTTTTACCAAATCTTTTCACTCCCTTTATGGTGAGATTTTCAAATAGACCAAATCACCAACTTTAAACTCAAGGTCTCTTCTTCTCACAACTACATAAGATTTCTGACGGCTTTGGGCTATCTTAAGCCTTTATCCAATTAACTGAACTTTCTCTATTACATCAAACACTGAATGATGACTTATCAATGTAGTCTCACTTGCCTCAAACCAACAAATGGAAGATCTGCATATTATCTCATAGAGAGCCTCAAACGCAACCATATTAATACTGGAGTGATAATTGTTATTATAGGCAAACTCGATTAAACATAAGTGATCATCCCAACTACCCTTGAAATCAATACAATATGCTCTCAACATATCCTCTAAGGTTTGAATGGTCCTCTCTTCCTAACCATCTATTTGAGGAAGAAAAGTTATACTGAGATGAACTTGGGTACCAAGACCCTTTTGAAAATCCTTCCAAAAGTGAGAGGTAAACTGAGTATCTCAATTTGAAATAATAGACAATGGGACTCCATACAACCTAACCAAATCTCTTATATAGAGCTTGGTGTAGTTCTTGGCTAAATAATAAGTATCAACTGGAAAGAAATGGGTTGATTTGGTCATTCTATCTACAATAACGCATATCAAATCATACTGACGATGCGAACGAGGCAAATCTGTCATAAAATCCATGTTCACCTCTTCCCACTTCTAAGTAGGAATGCTGAACTCCTGTGTTAAACTACTAGAATTTTGGTGTTCAACCTTAACCTGCTGACAGTTAGAACACTTAGCTAAAAACTCTATAATATCCCTCTTCATACCACTCCACCAATAGATTCCCGCAAATCATGTTACATCTTAGTGGCTCCTAGGTTAAAAGAATAATGTGCAGCATGTGCTTCTGCAAGATTCGCAGTCTCAAACCATTTACACATGGCACACACAGTTTACTCTGACTTTTCAACACACCATATCCTCTTTGGGAGAAAACCTCTACCTTCTAATCTCTAAATGATTCCTTCAACTTAACCAAACTGGAATCCGTATCTTGCTTCTCCTTCACTTTGGCAACCAAAGAAGATTCTGAACTATTCCGAACTCATACACTACCCTTAGCTAAATCAAACAACCTAACACCTAATATAGCAAGCTGATGAACCTCCTGAGCTAACCTTTTCTTATCATTTTCAACATGAGCAACACTACCCATAGACAATCTACTAAGGGCATCTATCACTACATTTGCTTGCCCGGAGATACAGTACACTCATATTATAATCTTTTAATAATTCTAACCACCTTCTCTGATAAAGATATAATATTTCTATGAGAACACATACTATAGACTTTTGTGATCTGTGAACACATCAATATGAATCCCATAAATATAATGCCTCCAAATTTTCAAGGCAAAAACATCAGCTGCTAATTTAAGATCATAGGTAGGGTAATTCTTTTCATGAGGTTTAAGCTATATAAAGGTATAACCTATGACCTTACCTCTCTGCATTAATACTCAACCAAGACCAACTCTAGAAGCATCAAAGTAAATAACAAATCCCTCTGAACCATCTGGCAGAGTCAATACTGGGGATGAAGAGAGTCGAGTCATCAACTCCTGAAAACTTTTTTCACAAGAATCTGACCTCTAAAACTTAAATTTTTTATGAGTCAATCGAGACATAGGGTACATAATTGTAATGCCCCAAATCTGGTACCCAAAATGTTACACGGTGCTCATGACCCCAAAGAATCACAAGCTAACTCATCACTGATATTTGTACCTGTATACTGCATACATACTGTATAATACGGAAACATGAACTGAAAGGCCATAAAGTTCAAAATTGTAACATAAGATCTGATAAATCATAACATATGGATGGGGTATGAAATACCCAAAACAAAACTAAAATAAGCTATCTGAACATATTGTAGTCTGGAAAGCCTCTAGCTGACTGAACTATCTCAATAAGGAGTTGATGGGACATGTCCCCAACTAATAAACTAATTAATGAGATAATAGAGAAATAATCATGTCCTCGAAGGATGAGAACTCACGGCTAACTCTGAATGCTAATATCTAGAATCTACTGATGCTCTGGAGCTCGTGTCTCTAAGCCTATGGTATAAGACACCATAGCGTAAATGCGTCAGTACTTTGAATGTACTAGTATTCTTGTGAGGTAAGCTGAATGCATGGGGTTCATATGCATGAACAATACTAGCTAACTAACTAATATGAACGTGAGAATACATACATACATACATAGTAACTATATCTGAAATCATGATAACATAACTATGTTGATGACTAACATGACTAATGAATGAATTCTGATAACTGATAACTTGAGTGATTGTATCTGACAATACTAAATCTGATAGAACTAGCTGAGTTTCGTACTGTATCTGAGTTGACTGTATCTGATAATCCTAAATTCTAAAGAACTATCTGAGTTCTTTTATTGAGATTGTGGGAGATAGTCATATAACCGACATACCCCAAATGACATATTATAGCTGAATTGGGGTCCAATCTGTGTCCTAATTGGAAGGGTGTCAATACCATGCCACTGGTAAGGACAACATGTGAGTGACCCTAATATAACAGGTAACTCTAGCGAGAATGGTGGGAACCCTCATATATTAGGTTAAGCCACCTACAGGTGCTTTCATTATGGATCGGTCGACTCGTCACTATTGATTGCTCACATACAATTAGGTTAGGCTTATCTACCCTCATATAGCAGGCTATGATGACTTAACTTATGCTGGCTACATAGTTCTGGAATGCAAGAATTGCTTCTAAGAATCATACCTTCATCTGACAGTGTATGTTCCCATCCTTAGGTTTACTCGATGCTAATTCCTACTCCCATCTGAATAGACTCTGAACTTGATTTTTCTGAAACTAAACATAAACTGAGTTACTGACTTTCGCTGACTTATAGAATACTACTAATATCTGACAACTGACTGAGTTCATGAGATCATGGAGATTTCCTGAGTCATAAGACTGTCTGAAGTCTAAGGTTCATAGCTTGACTAAGAGTATCGTGAAAACATGACATGGCTCTAGGCACACAGCTAATATTTTGGGTACAACTACCCCCAGGACTTGATAGAAGGAAACTAACAAAGCATGACCTACTTGAACACATCACTAACATCCTAATCCATAATACATTTATTGAAGCATTTCATCAAACATGTGATCTGTATAAATTTGTACATACATAGGGATTTCATTATATCATGCTAGTTGGGCATTCTACTTCATCTAGACATTTAATCAAACACATGGTAGGCATAGTATGTGTAAACAATATTATACAATAATTAAACATCATGATTCAATTCTAATTCATCATTCAAGGGTTTAATCATAGGTTTACATGAATCTCCATCTATACTAATCAAATCCACATAAAATTTATCCTCCAACATGGAATAGAATTCAATTACTCATTATCAACATGAACAAGAGCAGCCCAATCATGAAATTCATAAAAGGAAATCCATAAACTTAAACTGTGAAAAGAGATTCTTGGGCTTCATGGATGAAAGGAGTACATGAATGTACAATATGCATACCTGGGTTGAGTTTTTTGAAGTTCTTGAACTTGAAGAATTTGAATCTCTTAGTTTTTGAAGAAGATTTGGATTTTGTTCTTGGAGATTAATGTTAGAGAGAAAACCCTAGTTTTGTTATTGTGCAAGAATAATGAACAAAATAAGCTAAGACCGAATATAATTGGGTATATAAATGGGTAGTAAAAGACCAAAAATGCCCTTTTAAAAAAATGACTTAAAATAATTGAATGGGACCTACGATGGCTCGTGCGATGGTCCATCACTGGCTTGACTATCCATCGTTCCGACCGTCGTATGTGGACCTAAATAGGGTCTCACTGCCTTGGCTACGACAGCTTGGGTGACGGTCTATCGTAAGTTTGATGGTCCGTCAATCTACCTGTCACACCTTATCCAGAAGGTGGCCTCACTGTTTTCCTTGCGATAGTCCGTCGCGAGTCCGATGGTTCGTCGGCCTAGCCGTCGCTCCTAGGCAGAAGGTAGTCATACTACCTCAGTTCAAAAATCATGGGAAATAGTTCGTCTCTAGTCCTACGGTCTGTCGGCCTCACCATCGCACCTGGGCAGTTTTACTACCTTCTATATTTTGGCCATAACTTTCTTCTCCGATGTCGGATTTTAATGAAATTGGTATAGTTGGAAAGATAATTCAATTTTCCACATGAAAAAAAGTAAAAATCTTTAAAATACCACATGTAAAAAAGTGGATTCATATTTCAAAGTAACTTTTTAATCTTTTTTAGACGATTTCAAGACAGGGAAAAGTACGGGGTATTACAATAATAGACGAAAAACCTTCAACAAACAATCAATAATAGCCAGTAAAACCTAAGAAGCTTTTGATATCTAATGGAAATATGGGTTAGGGCCAGTTTCTCACTACTTCAATCTTTAAAGGGTCAACTCTAATACCATCATTGTAAATAATATGGATAAGGAAAGCTACTAATCTTATCCAAAACTCGCACTTACTGCATTTGGTGAATAACTGATGGGCTCTAAGAGTCTACAATACAATTTTGAGTTGTTCTGCATGATCATTTACACTACAAAAGTAGACAAGAATATCATCAATAAATAAGATGACGAACATGTCCAAGTACTTCTTAAACACCCTAATCATCAAGTCCATGAAAGTTGCTAGGGCATTTATTAGCCCAAAGGACATAACTAGAAATTCAAAGTGACCATACTGAGTTCTAAAGGTTGTATTTAGAATGTCATATTCTCTGACTCTGAGCTGATGACATCCGGATCTGAGGTCTATCTTACAAAAATAACTAGCACCCAGAAGTTGGTTAAACAAGTCATCAATCATAGGGAGTTGGTAGTTATTTTTTACTATATTTTTGTTCAAATGATGGTAGTCGATGCATATTCCAAGAGAACCATCTCTCTTACGCACGAAAAGGATTGGAGCTCCCTATGGGGAAACACTAGGCCTAATGATTCCCTTATATAAGAGATCTTTCAACAATTATTTTAACTTTTTGAGCTTAGCTAGAGCCATTCTATAGGGCAAAATAGAGATACGCTGGGTATCTAGAAGAAGATCTATTTTAAAGTTGATTTCCCTTTTGGGAAGAACTCCGAGAAGTCTTTAGGGAACACATTTGGAAATTCTCTCACTACTAAAACAGACTCGAGACTGGGATTCTCTAAATTAGAGTCTTTAACTCAAATAAAATGGTACATGCACCCTTTGGATATCATCTTTCTGACTCTAATATATGACACAATCTGACCCCAAAGCGTTGAAGTACTATCTATCTATTCAATAACTAGTTTATTAGGAAACTGAAACTGGATTACTCTATTTCTATAGTAAACTGAATCATATCATGAGTGGAGCTAATCTAAGCTAAGAATAACATCAAAATCGATCATATCTAAATCTACAAGATCTACTAAAGTGATTTTTTGGTATACTTTAATCGGGCAATTTATGTGCACCCATATGATTGTGATATATTTACCTACTAGGGTAGACACTAAGAAACGCTCTACTAGAGTTTCGAGACTGAGATCAAAATCGATAGCTATATAGTAGGTTATAAAAGAAAGTAAAGCTCCAGGATCTAACAAAGCAAAAACATGAAAATGAAGGACCTGTAATGTACCTGTAACCACATCAGGAGATCTTTCCTTATCATGATGGGACTAGAGTGTATACAATCTATCTGGCGCTGACCACTGGTTGCATTGGATGCGGCACCTTAATGAGTCGGGCGATTTGATGGAACTGGAGGATGAATAGACTGACCCTGCTGACCACTCTTTGGGAAATCTTTTACTTTTTGACCTATCCTTCCATACCCAAAACACTTATCATTGTTGTTTTTACACATACCCTGATGATTCCTACCATTTTGCTGGCAAAGAGGATTAGTAAAACCGTTGTTCATACTACTTGGGACTAAGAGCCTGGTGCTCTATCCCAATGGTCATTCCAGAACTTTGGCACTGGCGCACTATCTGAAGATGGATCAGGGGATGAAAACTTCTGATAAAACTAAGAATGGTTACCACCCATTGACCTCAGCTCAAAAAATTAAAGCTATCAGCTCTGGCTATCTTATTCTCTCTCTTTTTCTCCTTTAGCTTCTGTTCCTTGACTTATTGAGCATGGACCATAAGAAAAGATATCTCCATATTCTTAACAAACATAGAATTTTTACACTTATTGACCACACTATCAAATATACCACTCACAAACTTACTCATTCTAGACTTGTTATTAGCCATCATCGAATGAGCATACTTTGCCAACCAAGTAAACTTAAGTGTGTATTCCGTCACACTCATATTACCCTACTTCAAATTAATAAACTCCTACACCTTATATTCCTTCAACTCTAACAGAAAGAAATTGTCCAAAAAGGTTGTGGTAAACTCCTCCCACTCTATAGGCCCTACATCTGTGCCCCTATCCTCCTTCCACTGCTTATACCATGTATGAGCTATATCCTGTAACTGATATGCAGCCAACTCTACACCAATAAACTCCTGCGGATCCTCCTCAGACTTAGATCCCAAAAACAAAGGGGGATTCATGTAGGTGAAATCCCAAATCTTAGTTGTCGTTGTATTTGCCACTAGATTAGCTGGGAAAATAGCCTAATGATTGGTTTTAGAATCTATTGAGTGAGATTGAATACAGCTTTGAACTCGGCATCAGAGATGTGGTTATTTAGGGGATTTTCCTGAATAGAAAGAGGTACGGGCTAGTTCTCATTCCTTCTTCAATTATTCTTTTTGGGAGGTATTTTATGTAGCAGAATAAATGATGGATTATAAAAAGATTTTAAATAGAAATTATGCTCATTTGCATGACATAAATACTAAAAGAAGGAAAACTTTTCCTAAAACGTCTTGTAGCTTCTTTTCCATAAGTGTGGCACGCTTCACACCCATGCACAACACTTTACTCAATCCGAATTTTAGACTCCCTAGTCCACTATAAAACCATAAGCTCTGATACCATGTTTGGTCATGACTCGAGGCTCAACCCTGGTCGCGACAATGGTGCTTATAGTCATAAGTGACCACAAGCTAACCCATGGGCTGGTGCCTATTATGAGAACTGAATAATATACTGATAATGAACATGTACGGAAATAACTAAGTAAAGCCATAAGGTCTAAATACTAAAAATACGAATTAATTCATAAGACTGAATATCAAATGACATACTGAAGAGAATGATCAAACAACTGATAAACAAACTAACTGTCTGAATGACTTAAAATATCTAAAAGCCTCTAAATTGACTGAAGATTTAATGGGATGGACCCCAACTAACTCCAAACTGAACTAACTAAAAAGAAATATAGAAACACAGAAAAAACTAATAGATCCTCGTCATATAAGGACTCACCATAACTGCTACTATTGATAAACTAAACTATCAAAGTGTGGTCAGGAAACTGATCATCTAAACCTATGATAAAAGACATCATAGCGTAAAGAAAAATGTGCTATCAGTACATGGAATGTGCTGGTATATAAGATGAGGTTAGGCTAAAATGCATAGGTTCATATGCATAAAATACTGACTGATAGAATAGCATGAGATAATTGATGCATAAATTAGTGAAAGCTGTAAAATCTAAGAATGCATGACCAAACATATAACATGATACTGAAATAGTTTGTAAACTAAAATACTAAAATTTGGTAACTGAAGAACTGTATGCTATAGTCTAGCAAACCAGAACTGAATTCTATAGTTAATACTAAACTAAGACTGCGGGTGGTATCATCTAACCAACATACCCCAATTTGAGCTAATCAAGGTCCTACCTCTAACCTCAGTTGGAAGGGTATCAATACCATGCCACGAGTATTAACAATGGTTGTGTAGATCCACTAAACTAAGGTCCTGAAAGACTAATGATTCACCCTCATATCAAAGGTGCTCTAATGAGATATGTGTTAACCTCAACTGGCAGGTAAACACTTTATAAACCCTCAATCGGTATGTTGATATCTCTAACCTACGTTGGCTATGTAGTTCTAGAACTCAGGGACTGCTACTAAAGGTCACACCCTTTACTAATAGGTGAGCCCTCATCCCTGGGTTTGTATGGTGCTAAATCCTACTCCTAACTGAATGACACTAATTATCAGGATGAACTAAGCTTAACTAAGCAAACAACTGATCATGATACTAACTGAATGACAATGCTCATGGTTTATCTGAAACCATTTTGAAGATTTTGAAATTATGTAAATAGCTAAGTATTGGGTGTTCATAACCCTCCTACACTGAATAAAAATAATAGTAAGGTAAGGACATATGAATCTTTAAAACTATAATAAAGGATCATTGCTCAAATCCCAATATTTAGGCATTTCGTCAAACACATGGAAGTCATGAATTTAAGCATGATAATGGGTAAAGCATATGATTGAAAATATAGTTTTAATACTAAAACCATGAATTAGGGATTTAACATGAGAATTTCAATCGTCAATCATATAAGGGCTCAATCCATACAAAAACATTTGTAACACAACTTGTAATCAAACTCAATTATAATTTCATGGAGATAATTCATCATAAACATGTAAAAAAAATCATAATTTGATATCAAAAGGGGATTCTTGGATTCCATGGGTGAAAAGGGCCTATGGATGAATATCACACATACCTTAAATCCTTAATCATAAAGAGAAACACAATCTTGGTGCTTTTCTTAAGAGTTCTTGGACTTGGGAACTTGATTTCTTGGTTTTCTTGAAGAGAAATAAATGACATTGATGAACTTGGGGGATGAGTAGGGTTTGTGTTTGAGAGAAAAATTAGGAAAAATTGGCATATAATGTCTGAGCTGACATTATAATTTGTGATTTTATGAATTGGATTGAAGGAAAAGACTTAATCACCCTTCAAAGAATTAAATTTGCAACTGGGACACGGATTAGAGGTCCACCGTAATACGGTGAGGCTTCCACCGCTATAGCCACCGCGACACCACTATCACGATGAGCTACTTGAATCAAAATCCAAACACGACTCAATCGTCATCCAAAAAATTCAAAATTTTATTGAGACATTCTCCTTACACCCCTAAATATGAATTAAATCAAAAACCTATGTCTCAAGGTCAGAAAGACCAATTTAAAAATCCTCAAAGTTAAGAGGTCAAAAATATAACTAAGTTCCCAACACTTAGTGAAATTTTTAGGCTTTAAGCCTCTTATACATACAACTAGGAGCTAAACTAAGCTAAAATAAGTACGGGGTATTACATTTTTGTCTTCTGAGTTTGTTAATGGAAACATTAACATCTTTGCCTCTTTATTTTCAAACTTTGTTGAAGGGATGTTTGATAATGCAAATGACTCTGTGTGTGGTTAGCCCTACCTTATCCGTTATTTAGGGATGAATGTTTCTAATGGGGGAGGCTAAAATATCTTGGGTTTTTTCCCTTAGAAAATTTCCTGAAAATCTATTCTTTTAACCCAATATGACTCATGGTTATGAGCCATATGTTGGGGTATGAGTGGTATAGTCGTATTGTATACTAAAGAGTGTTAGTAGGTGGGATGGTTTTGATACCTGAAATGGGTACAACTTAGGGGTATGATGTGGTTATGACTTACTCAGACGAATCATAAACTAGACAGTGTTTGATCCAAGGGTTAAGTCTTGGATATGAGTGGTGGATATCAATCGTGTAAGAGGGTACGACTCGTATAGGTCAGTCATATCCCTGTGATGGTTTTTAAGAAAGTTAAGTGGGCGTATTCTAGACATTTACCTACTTACCCTAACTAGTACCCATGACTTCTAATACACTTTAGAGGTTATTTACCTTATCATTCTATTTATTAACACTTAAAAACTATTCCATAATATGTCATAATTCTCTCAAGAGCTTTTGGGCCAAGGAGGCTAGGGTTTCATCTTGTGGATTACTTTGGGGCTTGTCTTAGTGATTTTCTTCCATAAATTATTTGGTATAAGGTATGATTCTCTTTCCTCATTGTAATTTCAACTAAAGGCATGGTTTATATGATTGATTTCATGCTTTTACTATTTTATGATTATGGTTTCCAACTATTATTTTGGGGTTTTGATATTGAATGCTTGGTTATGGTTTTCTATGGTTTTACTTATTCTTTTATATGTGTCAATGGTGTATTTGGACAATTGGATTGCATGGTAATGGTTTAATGGTCTTTGGAATTAGTTTTGGTTATATTATACCCCTAAGGTGTTTGATAAAATTCTTATAAAGATATTTTTATTGCATTGACTTCTTTTAATAGAACTCTTGCATGTTTTAAACTGGATAAAGTATTTATTCATAGTGTAAATAATTTGAAAGGGATAAAGGATAAATGGTTATGCTTGTGGAGAACATGAAAGTTTCCCAAGTGGATTTAATATGGTAATTAAAAGGGCACCTAAGGTCCCCTTAACCTAAATGGTTTGGCTATGGATATTACTTGCAAGTAAGGGGTGGTATAATGATACCACTAATATTAGCCTTGGTTAATAAATGGTAAATAGATCATTTGGACATGGTGTTAATTTGGAATTAATGGCAGGGTGTGTAGTTAAGATGTGGAAGGTGGAGGTCCCGAGTGGGATCAAACCAGAAACTCATATTTACCGATATAAGAAGTCTTGATAACCATATGTGTGTGTCACATTTTATATTAGGGGATGTACTAGTCATCCCATGGATATTCCTTAGTCTTAAGGTTGCACACACTTGGCCCTTTCATCATGGGGAGCTGAACTTATATGGTCGTGGGTGGTTAGAAAGACAAAGCTACACAACCTAGGTATAAAGGTTTTAAATAAATGCTAAACCCAGTTTTTTTTCCCTGCATATATATATGTATGATTGTATGCATTATGGATGGTTTCATTTGCTTTTATAACTAGCCTTATTTTATCCTTATATTGAGATTCATGCTAGCGGTCAATTGATAACCCCATCTACTGGCAATTGTATACCCACGCTATACAGGAACTAGTTATTCTACTCATCTGATTTAGCACGCGGATTCAGTATCAGTATTTGGACTAAAGTAGTGAGATTTCATCCTTTTGGAAGGCATCATTTCATGTTATGAATTTATTTAGACACTTTTCTTTTATTTTGGATATAGGTTTTGGCCATGATTGAGGGCATGTCCTAACCGGGTTTGTTTGCTCTTTTGGATAGAGGTTTTGTGGTACTTTTGGGGGTTGATAAGGATGGGATCGGTAGAGGTATCAGCCTTGCCATTGGTATTGATATTAAGGCTGGCATCATCGGACATGATTTCTCACTATTCCATCCTATTACATTTTGATATTGATTTTCATATTGTGTTTGGGTATTTCCTTTAGTTTATGGTCTTTGGTTTGGTGTAGATAGTTGGGCGGTTTGTGTGGTATGGTTGGACTCAGTTGGGTCTGCCATGGTTATGACCCTATCTCAGAGACTTAATGAGAACAATAACGCTATCTTATTATATGTTCAAAATTCAGCCCATCTAAGGATGGATATAAGTGGTTGGGTTGGGTAACAGGGGTGGTCTCTGGTCCTTGTTAGACTTGGGATGTCTATTACGACAAGACCTATGGTTGGGTCGTGTCACTTCTACTACTGTAACTAGATCTGTAAGACTGTAACTACTGTTTATTTATTTAATTTTGGATGAATAATAGTAGAGATAAATTGTGGAGACAATTTAGGTTATCTTATTTAATTTGATTATTTTTATTTTAATATAGCCTAGTTTCTTAGCTTATTCTTCAATTTGGATGGATTGCGCTGCTAAATATTTCTTAAGAATTATTGAAGATTTTAAATAAAATCTTTCTATTTATCTAAATATTTCTTAAGAATTATTGAAGATTTTCAATAAAATCTTTCTATTTATCTAAATCTAGGAAACACCAGATGTTCTATTATAGTTTCATTTTTTTTATTTTCATGAAACTTTTCATTAATCTTATTGGTGGCTTGATATTCTTTTACAGTTAAGGACATTTTCCTTCTTGATTATTTAAAGAAGACTATATTTACTTCTCTATGATAAACTTTATCCTATTGAATTTTGGTTAGGGGTTCTTCTTCTTGATTTTTGTAGGAATCGTTATTAGTTTGATATATATATATATATATATATATATATATATATATATATATATATATCTTCTAATTGATTCTTAATATTATATTTTGTGTGTGTATTCAAGCATTATATTACCTCTTGCTTAACTCCAAAAATTATAGCTGCCACAGGAGTTGAAATTTGCAGCAGCAGAAGGTTCTTATATATCTAATTTTTGTCTCTATGTGTGAGAGAGTGAAGGAGAGTAGTTAGTTGAATTCATTTTCTTATATTGTTTTCTACTGAGCCAAATTAAGTTATTTCAGATTTTTTAAAAGAAAATTTGGTGTGAATAATGCTAAAATTTAATGATAATTCAATACGATAACATTGCAGAGAAACTATGCAGAGAATATGCGACTAACAATTTATTATAGTTTTGAATTTAAAAGTATTTAAGTGTGATTATACAGTCTTGATTAAAAAGTATAGAGGGGAATTATACTACTTGTATACAATCTTTTATTTTAGAGCGAGAGAGAAAGCGCATGTGTATGCATACATATCTGTATGTATGTTTATATTTAACTTACAAGCCCGTGAACCCATCTTTCCCAAACTAGGTATTTTATGTACAAACTTCTTAAAATTGATCTAAAATTATGTGTTGGCACTCATGCTACATAAAATTTAATACTTGAATATGATTTACCTGAGCTTGGATGCATATAGTGTGTCTCTTCATGTGTTTGGATTAGAAGAAGAGGGGGAATCATGTTTAGCTTTTGATAGCTCATTATTTAGTTGGGGAATACATTACATGCATTATTTTTATGGTCAATGCCATTGTTGTGATGAATATCTTTTTGGAAACTGATATATATTCTTTTTAAAAAGCCAAATAATAAAGAAATTTGAAACACAAATAAATTATGTAACATATATTCAACCTCATGATGACAATAGAACGTAGTGATCTTCCACAATGTCTGCATCTTTTTATATGGAAGAAAATGGAAGAACGACTTTACTTGACACTTCCAGGATAGAGGCTTCCATAAGGTTTCATTTGCCTTTGTTTGGGACTCAGTCATCCAGTAGTGATGCACAAACTGATGATTTCGCAAATCTTAGTATTGCTTTTATTGGGGTAATGTGTGTACTAGCCTTAACAAAAATCTTTCCAACATTATTTCATTTGTATTATTTCATTCCAAAAATCTTTCCAACATTATCAACATTGTGCTCCTTTTTGACTTCTATATTTCTATTGAATTTTTTTTTCTATTCAGTATCCATACTATTTATTTCTTATTCAGGTACAACATAATTTTTTCTCGACTCTTTATTGTGTTTTCGTATTGATGAAAAAATTACTTTCTCATTGGACAGTTAGTCATTACTACAATATTAATTCAATTATTTTCTAATAATTATTTTTATAAAGTTATTTCCTAATAATTTTTGCTCCTCACAAGTTATATTAATTGGTGGTATCAGATTGTAAATTTCATCAAGTAGCTATTTGATATTATCTTCAAAAGCTTGAAGGCTTGTATAATTTTGAATTGAGATATAACATAGTATCTTGATTAACATTTAAAAAAAAATTGAGGAGGTGTCATGCTTGTTGGACTAAATTGGTTGAAAGATGTATGGGAATTTAGTTTTCTTCCACATTGTTCAATTAATCATGTGGGCTAGTGATGATAACACTTGTTTCCTGGACAAGTAATTTGGTGGCAAGTTGTAACCGTTAGGACTTAGGAATAGAGAAAGTTTCATGAGGAAAGAGTGGACTCATGTGCCTCTCTAAGTGCAATTACAGAGTGTCAAGTATGAAATGTCCAGGGCTTCTACAAGTGAAAAAGAACTGACCATATCATGAAGTATGAAACAAGTGAATTTGGTACTTTTAAGTTGAAATATATGATAGTAATTCCTTCTTTTGTTAGAATCATTTGAAGTAGATTCATGCAAGCAGTTGAAGGCATCAAAATTTGGAATTTTTTGAATAAAAATATTAATAATGTAGTTGAATAAAAAAATCAAGCTAAGAATTGAATTGTAATATTTCAAGAATCTTGCTAGTTTCATAACCTTGTTAATTTTTAGTGATACGAAGAATAATACTGAAAAGTTATATACAGGTGAGGTTAACCTTCTAGGTTTACTGGCTTTCTGATGTCTACAAAAATTTAGTATATTTGGGTACTCACAAAAAAAATGACTGAAGAAGATCTAAGAGCCATAATAGTACCAACTTTAAGTTGCTGCATTGATCACCGGTATGTTCCTCAACCGCCAAATTACAAGGGAGGTTAGTGTTACAAAGAAAAATTTATGGGGAAGTTTTAGAAATTATCCTGAATTATATCAATGGCGTAATGTTGTATTTTAACTTTGTAAAGTTACTTTATGTAGTGAAAACTATGAAGAAAAAATAAATGCATTTCTCAAAAGGACGTTCTATATTTATGGAGGGCATAACAACTGAGAAGGAATACCAAAGCTCAATTTTGTCATGGAATAAATTGAGGTAAGTACCATTGAAGATTGTTGACCTACAACTTAAAAGGTTTACTAATCTTAGGTGTATTTATGCACTTTAGTATGATTATCCTAGCTTATTTAGCCTTGTTTTGAGGGAAGTTAGTGTGCTTAATGAGTGAATGATGATATAAATAAGAATTCAAGTGTTTAAGGATGTGATTATAATGTCTAAAGGTGTTTTCAAATAAGTTTGGATTGAAATCGATCATTTAGAGTTTAGACGAGAAAACTAGAGTTACTAGCTTGAGCTAGGTGTTGTTCTAGTCTATCGTAATGGATTCTAATATGTCAAATTAGTTCCTTACGTGATTATTGGGTATTTATATGTGGAAAACTTTTTTATGTTGTTCAAAGTACAAGTAGAACAAGCCAAGAGTCAAAACTGAGAGATGATTGGAGAGTTTTTTTCGATGACTTACAAAGGATATACAAGCTGAAAATAAAGTGGAAATAACACCACGGGGCTTGGAACGCCAGGATAAAATCATGAGATGAGTTAGAATCAAATGTGCAATTCTAGTGAGGGAACGTAGATAAGCCTGCGCAGCCCCCTTTAGAGCAGTGTAATGGAGCCCGTGCAGCCCCCTTTAGAGCGGTGCATTGGAGCCAGCACAGGCCCCTATATCCCGGTGCTCTAAATCCTGTGATGCCTTCCATTACTTCATAGCCTAGGCTTCCTTCTATTATATATACACTCTTTAGAACACTTTGTACGGGACTTTTAGACGTCCTTGGATACAGTTGGAGGCTGCTACACACGTAATTTAGGGTTCTTAATATTTCGTTTGGTTTATTTTTGGTTTTGATTATGAATTTAAGTCTTTGGATTATGGTTAATTTCATTAGCGACTAAAATTCCACTTTTCGAGGTTAAGGCCAAGATTATGAATGCTTTCTTTTTGAATTAAGTTTGTTGAATTGCTTATCATTATGATTGTTTGTTTATCCTTGTTTTAACTATTTTAAGGATTTGCTACCCTTATAATATATTCATTATCGACCTTGTGATCTTGGGAGGGAGAATAGGAATATAGAACATGGGGATAAATAAAGTAAGGTTCATAGTCTCTTATGAAATAAGAATTTCGAATTAGCATTTAGGAAAGGAATATACCTAGAAGCCTTACTTGATTCCAACGTAGGATGATATCTTTAAGAACTTGATTGAATTATTACATCCCCGCTCAATAATGTAGTTGTAATGTACAAGTTAGGTAAACGGTTAGAGGTTGGGAGACCATAATCATGCGATTAAACCTACGAATCAATAACCAAGATAAGCAATCTAATGAATGAAGTTCAATGACATAGTGTGATTGTTCGTATGCCTTATCCATGGATTTCTATCCAGTGATTTTCAAAAGTCATTACTTTTCCGAATTAGTTTAGTTTACTTTTAATTTATAATTCTAAAACTTCATTGGTTATTTTTCTTAATCATTAAACTAGAATTGAATAGTTGGCAAACACAAGTCCCTGTGGGATCGATATTTGGCTTTCTTTAAGTCCACTATGTTACTTGGTAGACCACGTACACTTGCTTGTGTGCTTGAGCACTGCCATTTACCTTTTGTGTGCGTGAGGGATAGTTATGTCCATTCTGTGTTATTGCTAGAACTATATTTAACGTCTTGTGTACCTTAAGGTAACTTTGGAGAAAATAGAATATTTTACCTTTTTGTGCCTCAAGAAGCACTTATTGACGTAGCATCCCCTCTTGCTGAAAACACTCAAACCCAAAGGGGTTGGAATCATGTCATAATTGAAAAACCCTTTGGTCTGGGTTTATTTTCATCTCATCAACTGACTACAACACTTCTTTCAAACTTTCAGGAAAAGCAATTTTATAGGTTCAAAGTGCATTTTGTGACGTGTGATGTAAGAAGACTTTTTACTCTAAATTATTTACTGATCATTATTTTACTTGCCTATCAACCAGGATAGATCATCTTTTGGGAAGGAACACAATCAAAAATCTTATGGTTCTAAGGTTCTCTAATTTAGTATTTATGCCATTATGGAATCGAAGTTACATAAACAACATACAGGTAATTTGCATAGGATAACTAACTCTCAGTTTACCTTTGGAATAATGCAAGAAATCTTAGTTTATTATTGAACATATATTTTTAGGTTAATTTTTTTGAAGAGTTGGGCTTGCAGACCTCGGAAAGGTAGCCAAGGTTTCAGTAATTTTATGTAGGTTGCAAGTATGTGGTCCTAATTCTCACCCTTTCCTTTTTCTCCTTCACTTAATAGATATCCTAATGGCAATGGGATTTTAGGAGATATTGTACAAAGTCACACCTTCTAGATAGTAGCTTTGCTTTCTATGGAGCCGTCTGTCACCCTTGATAGTAAAGGTGTTCGTTATGAGAAGGTACGTAACCTCTTTTCCCTATATGTTGCAAAATATTTTCAATAATTCTTGTTGAAATGGTAATACAAATCTTTACTCCTCAGGTTAAGGTTTTGAAATCAATTCAAAAAGTAGAATCATCTAATATAATACTTAGGCATTGCAAAGCTAATTATGAAAGTAACTTAAAGAATGTCGAAAATCTAATTCCCACATATTTTGGTGTTGTTTTATGCATTGATAATGCATGGTGGATAGTGTGCCGTTTCTTATTAAGGCTAGGTGGGGGCTCAAAAAGAACAGGTAGCTACTGCTCTCTAGTTGTAGAGTCTCTATTTCACCTTCAACCATTTGAAATATCTTATCCTACTATACTGCATAAACACAAAGGAGGTGAATCCTTTTATATTTTTGTTAAAAGTTTAATGGGTATCTGAATTGTTGTTATGATAGTTTTCACATGTTCTAGTCAAATTATTCATATATGTCCCATAGAGTGAAAACTTGATGCATTTTCAATTATTATCTAATAGGTCTTTCCATTCTAATTTATCATTACCAATGTATTACAGAGTTGAAATTCGTATACAATTTCATCATGTTCCTGGAAACCTTTATCATAAAGATGGAGGGCATGTACAAGATCTTTCCACTAATGAGCTGATTCTGCGTGATGTTCCTGATGAGGCCATACTCATTAGAATCAATAAAAAACTTACAGGATTAAGCATAAACTTGGAGGCTTCAGCATTGAACTTGCTTTGTAAGGTGTAACACCCCGATTTGCTGAACCGGAATGCTACACGATGCTCATGACCCCGAAGGACCACAAGCTAACCCATAATTGATATATGTACCGATACACTGCATAAAATACTGAATAATGCAGAACATGCTCTGAAAGGCCATAAGGTTCAATATTGAACATAACATGAATGAGATAACCTCTGTGAGGTAATACAGTACCCAAAACAAAAATGTAAACACTGAAGTCCGAAACATAATAGTCTACATCTAGTCTGAAAGCCTCTACTGTCTGAATAATCTGAATAAGGAGTTGATGGGATATGTCCCCAACTAACTCCAACTAATAACTAATTAATGAAATATTAGAGAAATAATCATGTTCTCGAAGGATGAGGACTCACTTCTATTCTGACTGCTGAGACTAGAATCTACTGCTGATCTGGAACTCATGTCTCTGGACATATGGTGTAACACAAAAAGAAAGCACCATAGCGCAAATGTGTCAGTACAATAGAATGTATTGAGTATACATGTGAGGTAGGCTAATGCAAGGGTTAACATGCATGAATAATGCTAGCTGACTGTCTAATATGAATGCGAGAATGCATACATAAATACATAATTGTAACTGATACTGTGATATCGTAATTACTGAATCTGAATACTGATGACATGACAAACTAATAACTGATATAACTGATAGGATAAATAGTAGTATCTAAATGTAACTGATAACATGGATGACTATATCTGACAGTCCTGAATCTAATGGAACTATCAGAGTTCCTTACTGTATCTGAGTCGACCGTATCTTATAGTCTTGAATCTGAAGAACTATCTAGGTTCTTTTACTGAGACTGGTACTGAAACTGTAGGAGGTAGTATTTAACTGACATGCCCCTGATACGCTATTATGGCTGAGTTGGTGTCTAATCTATAACCCCAATTAGAAGGGTGTCAATACCGCACCACTGGTAAGGACAAGCAGTGGGCGACCCTTATCTGATAGTTTCTCCAAAATAAAATAGTGGGGCCCTTATCTGACAGTGCTTATATACCTCATCAACCCTCATCGGACAGTGTTGATGTCTCAACCTATGCTGGCTACATAGTTCTGGAATGCAAGGATGACTTCTAAGGATCATACCCTCAACTGATAGTATGTATCGCCATCCTTGGGTTCACTCGGTGCTAATTCCTACTCCTATCTGAATGGACACTGAACATAATTTACAGAACTGAACATGAGCTGAGTTACTAAGTTTCATTGACTAATGAAATACTACTGATATCTGATAACTGGCTGAGTCATGAGATTATGGAGATATTTCCTGAGTCATAAGACTATCTGAAGTCTAAGGATTCATAGCTTGACTAAGAGTATCATGAAAACAAAACATGGCTCTAGGTACACATCTAATGTTTTAGGTACAAGTACCCCCAGGACTCAATAGAAGGAAACTAACAAAGCATGACTTACTTTAATACATAATAATCATCATAATAGATTTATTGAAGCATTTCATCAAACATATGACAGGCATAAGCTTGTACGTACATGGGGATTTTATGATATCATGATAATTAGACACTTTCCCTAAATCTAGGCATTCAACCAAACACATAGTAGGCATAGAATGTGTAAAAAAACATCATACAATAATTAACTGTCATGATTCAATTCTAATTTAATTATTCAAGGGTTTAGTCCTAGGGCTTCAAGAATCTATACCGATACAAATCAACCCATATGGAATTTAACACTCATTCATGGAATACAATTCAATTACTCATTATCACATGAACAAAAGTAGCCCAATCATGAAATTCATAAGAAAATTCATAACTTGAATTTAGAAAAGGGATTATAGGGCTTTATGGACGAAAGGAGTCCATGAATGAACACTATGCATACCTTAGTTTGTGATTTTATGAAGACTGATGGTGAAACCTTCTTGAACTTGAACCCCCAATAGAAACCCTAGCTTGTTCTTAAGAGAAACATCAGAGAAAATAGTATATTTTGGGTAAAGAATGACAAAATCATGTGTTATTGGGTTTAAATAGGGGTAGGAAATTGACCTTTTTAACCCGAGATACATTTTAATTTCAATAAAATTTTCCCAAACTGGGCCCCTGACATGATGCGGTATTATCATGCTATGTCACTGGAAATTGACAATTGGAAAATTGAGGGATGGCGCGACGTGGAGCCATCGCGTTGCCCCTTCCTTCGTGACCTGGAATTTTGGCGCGATGCTGGGTAAATCGTGCTGAGACAATGGAAAAAGGACAATTCTGAATTTGAGTGTTGGCATGAGGTGCCATAATTGAAGACACCCACTGGAAATTGCCAAATGTCATTTCCTCTTGTGGCACGGTGTGCCACTGACTAATATGGCGCTGATTTACGACGGGAACTTGAAATAATCATAACTTCTTACCCGGTTATCAGATTTAAGCAAATCATATATCAATGGAAAGCTTATTGAATTTTCCACATGAAAAAAAAAGTAAAAATATTGAAAATTACTCATGGAATAATTATCATTCACTTTAGAAGCTAATACTAGGCATTCTTGGGATGAAATTTGCTAGAAATCTTTGGGGTATCACAATATCTCCCCCTTGAGAACATTTATCCTCGAATAAGACTGACTGAGAGGGAAAAATAATAAGCTAAACATAAATAACTAGAACATGATCTCATAACTGACAAGATGAACATAACATACTGAACATGCATATCTAATGCATGTGTAACTGATTCATGAATGTATGAATGAATGTTCCGAGGAACTAAGTTTCTCACAATGAGAACGCATTTCTGATGCCTAATTATATAACTGAGCTGATACATAAATGCATGAGTAAATATGCAATGGTACATGATACAAAGTTTATACTGGAAATATGAACATGAAACTGAATACAAAGTTCGTGATGAACACTGATCATGAAACTGACTAAGCTTAAAGAGAACTGTTACCTTAAGATTGATCTAAGTTGGCGGAGAAGAGGTGAGGATACTTGGTACGCATGCCTACTTCTTCTTCTTAAGTATCTCCCTCGATGGACTGATTTCTCCAAAGACCTTTAACTAGAGGGACTTCTTTGTTCCTCAATCTATGAGTCTAATAGTCTAAGATTTTGACTGGAATCTCTTCATAAGAGAGACTGTTCTGAACATCAATGCCCTGAATAGGGACCTATGACTTATGGGTCACCTATACACTTATTGAGCAAAGAGACATGGAAGACTGGATGAACTAAGGCTAGATCTAAAGGCAATTCTTGCTCATAATCTACCTTGCCAAAATGACTGAGAACCTTGAAGGGTCCAACATATCAGGGACTGAGCTGTCCCTTCTTTTTTAATCTCTTTACTCCCCTCATGAGAGAGATATTTAGATAGACATGATCACGAACCTTAAACTTGAGATCTTTCCTACGAGCATCTGCATAAGACTTCTGTCGGCTCTGAGCAGTCCAGAGTCTTTCTTTGATTAACTGGACTTTTTCTAAGGCGTCCAATACTAAGTCAGGAACAATGACTAAGACCTCCCTAACTTTGAATCAACCAATTGGAGATCTATATCTCCTACCATAGAGAGCTTCTAATGGAGCCATATGAATATTGGAATGATAGCTGTTGCTGTATGCAAACTCAATCAAAGGCAAGTAGTCATCCCAACTTCCCTTGAAATCAATTGCATATGCTCTTAGCATATTTTCTAAGGTCTGAATGGTCTTTTTTTTTTGACCATCTATCTGAGGATGAAAGGTTGTACTAAGATGAACTTGGGTACCAAGACCCTTTTGAAATGCTTAAAGTAAGAGGTGAACTGGGTACCTCTATCTGAGATAATAGACAATAGAATATCGTGCAATCTGACCAGCTCTTTGATATAGAGATTGGCGTAATCCTCAGCCGAATAAGAGGTATGAACTGGAAGGAAATAAGCTAATTTGGTCATTCTATCTACAATGACCCAAACTGAACTATGCTAATGATGAGTTCGAGGCAAACCCGTTACGAAGTCCATGTTCACAACTTCCCACTTCCAAGTAGGAATACTAAACTCCTGCATGGACCTACTAGGCTTCTGATGATCTATCTTAACTTGCATACATGTAGAGCACTTAACAACAAACTCTACAATATCTCTCTTTATCCCACTCCACCAATAGATCTCCCATAAGTTGTGGTACATCTTTGTGGCCCCTAGATGAATAGAGTAATGCTCACCATGCGATTTTGCAAGAATTTGCTACCTTAAGTCATCTATACATGGAACACAGAGACAACCTTGACAACGAAGGACACCATCTCCCATTTGGGAGAAAACCTCTACTTTCTGATCCTGAACTGACTCTTTCAACTTGACAAGGCTGGGATCTCTATCTTGCTTTTATTTTACCTCGAAAGACTTGAAATGATTCTGTAGTACTATGAACCCATATATCACCCTCTGAAGAATCGACTAAGCGAGCGCCTAGTCTTGCAAATTGATGGACTTTCTAAGCTAACTTCTTCTTACTTCCCTCAAAATGAGAAACTCTACCCATACACAGTCTAATGAGAGTGTTGGCCACTACATTGGCCTTGACCAGATGATAAAGGACACTCATGTCATAATCTTTCAAGAGCTCTAACCACCTTCTCTGATAAAGATTGAGATTTTTCTGTGAAAATACATACTGAAGACTCTTACGATCAGTGAACATATCTACATGAACATCCTATAGATAATGCCTCCAAATCTTTAAGCCAAAGACTACGGCTGCTAACTCAAGATCATGAGTAGGGTAATTCTTCTCATGGGGCTTAAGATGTCTGGAGGCGTAGGCTATGACCATACCATGATGCATAAGGATACAAGCCAAACCTACTCTGGATGCATCACAATATATCACAAACCCATCTAGACTATCTCGAAGAGCTAAAATTGGAGCTGAGGTGAGTTGAGTCTTGAACTCCTTAAAACTCTTCTCATAAGGGTCTGACCACTGAAACTTGACTTCTTTCTGAGTCAATCTATACATAGGGGATGTAATAGAATAAAATCCCTCAACAAACCATTTGTAATAGCCAGCCAAACCTAAAAAACTCCTAATATCTGATGGGGAGATAGGTCTGGGCCAATTTCTTACTGATTTGGTCTTTTGAGAATCAACTATAATGCCATCAACAAAAATGATTAGACCAAGGAATGCTACTGACCTTAGCCGAAATTCGCACTTACTAAATTTGATAAATAGTTGATGATCTTTAAGAGTCTGAAGTACTGTCCTGACATGGTCTGCATGATCACGCTTACTGCAGGAATAGACCAAAATATTATCTACAAAGACTATGACAAACATATCCAAGTACTTCTTTAACACACGGTTCATCAAGTCCATGAAAGTGGTTGGGGCATTGGTAAGACCAAATGACATGAATAGAAATACAAAGTGACCATACCGAGTTTGGAAAGCTATTTTTGGAATATCACAATCCCTAAATCTGAGCTGATGATAGCCAGATCTGAGATCTATCTTAGAGAAAAACTTGGCACCCTAAAGTTGGTCAAACAAGTCATCGATTCTGGGAAGAGAACACTTTTTCTTGATCGTGACCTTATTGAGTTGGCGGTAGTCTATAAACATTCTGAGAGAACTGTCTTTCTTGTGCACGAATAATACTAGAGCACCCTACGGGGAAACACTGGGACTAATGAATCCCTTATCTACGAGATCCTTTAATTGTTCTTTCAGTTCTCTGAGTTCTGCTATTGCTATTCTGTATGGAGAAATAGAGATAGGCTGAGTATTTGGAAGAATATCAATACGGAAGTCTATTTCCCTTTTGGGAGGAATTCCTGGAAGATCTTCGGGAAAGATATCTGAATATTCACCTATAACTAGAACTTATTCAAGGCTGGGAGTTTCAGAACTAGTGTTCTTAACTCAAACAAAATGAAAGAAACATCCTTTAGATATCATTTTTGATACCCCGAAGGTGGGAAACAAGCTAACCTCTAAACTCTGAAGTGCTACCCCTCCACTCAAGGATGGGTTCATTCAGAAATTAAAACTAGACTATTTTATTTCTGCAGTTGATTGTGGCATAGCAGGAATAAAGGCAATCCATGCTGAGAATGACGTTAAAAATAGTCATCTCTAATTTGACTAAGTCTACTAAAGTGACTTTACAAAATATCATAATCGTAAAGTTCCTATATACCCACCAGGCTATGATGGTTCTACCCACTAGGGTAGAGACTGAAAAGGGCTCTACTAGAATTTCAGGACTTATTTCAAAATCAACTACTATATATGGAGTAACAAAAGACAAAGAAGCTCCTGGATCTAGTAAAGCGTAAACATGCACATAAAAGATTTGTAATGTACCAGTAACTATATCAGGAGAATTTTTCTGATCTTGTTGGGTTTGAAGAGCATATAGTCTATTTGGGCATTGCCCGCTATTAGCACTGGTGGTGGCACCCTGCTGATTTGGGCAATCGGACTGAGCTGAGAAGAAAAGATGACTCTGATAACCTGACTGGGGGCAATCTCTAACTCTTTGGTCTAGATTTCTATAGCTGAAACAGACGTCGCTGTCAGCTCTGTAAGCACCCTTATGGTTCTTACCATAAGTATGACAAAGGGGATTAGTTCGGGCATTACTGACATTGCCCTGAGACTTAGAGCCTGGCACTCTATCTCTGAACTTAGGAGCTAGAGCACTGGCTGAAGAAGGATATGGAATTGATGACTTAGAATGAAATTAGGAACAGTTTCCTCTTTCTGACTTAGGCTGGGCGAAGTTGTAACTACCTGTCCTAGCTTTCTTATTCTATTTTTCCCTCAGCTTAATCTTCTGCTCCTCTCTCTGCTGAGCATAAGTCATAAGTCTGGCTAAAGTCATGTCACTATTTAGCATGGCAGATCTATACTCATTAATCACACTATCATCAATCCCTGAAGCAAACTTACTCTTCTTGGATCTACTGTCTGCAACCACATGAGGGGTATATCTGGCTAATTGAGTAAACTTAAAAGAATACTCTTTTACTGTTATATTACTCTTTCTGAGGTTGATGAATTCTAGCACCCTGGCTTCTCTAAGCTCTTGGGGAAAGAATCTGTCCAAGAATATAGTGACAAACTCCTCCCATTCTATAGGTCCTGCATCATCTGACCTTTTGGACTTTTACTATTTAAACCATGTATAAGCCACATCCTGTAACTGGTATACATCTAGCTCAGCACTCTCAACAATAGTCATCCCCATGATATCTATCACTTTCTGTATCTGATCAATGAATTCTGGAGGGTCTACATCTACTTTAGACTCATGGAAGGATAGAGGATTCATTCAAGTAAAGCCCTGAATCCTAGCTGTAGCTGAGTTGGCCACTGGGTTGGCTGAAACGACAGCTGGTCGCTCATTATGGGTAGCTACTGATTGAGCAAGGGTGGTAAATATGGTCTTGAACTCCATATGAGAAACATGATCGCCCAAACGTTCTTCGGGTTGAGGGGCTGATTGATTTCTACTCTTAGGAGGTATATTCTAAAATAAAGAGAAGAAGTGGATTAGACTGAGAGATTGACTTGTAATTATGCTCTCTAGCATGATATGAATACTGAAAGATGGGAAACTGTTCCTAAAACATCTTATAGCCTCTTGCACATAAATGTGGCGCGCAACACACCCATGTACAAGACTCTACTAAATACGGCTTTCAGACTTCCTAGGACTCTATTGAACCTTAGGCTCTGATACCAAGCTTGTAACACCCTAATTTACTGAACCAAAATGCTACACGGTGCTCATGACCCCGAAGGACCACAAGCTAATCCATGACTGATATCTGTACCTGTATACTGCATAAAATATTGAAAATGCAGAAACATGCACTGAAAGGCCATAAGTTTTAATACTGAACATAACATGGATGAGATAATACCTGTGGGGTAATACAATACCCAAAACAAAACTATAAACACTGAAGTCTGAAATATAATGTGTGCATCTAATCTGAAAGCCTCTACTATCTGAATAATCTGAGTTAGAAGTTGATGGGACATGTCCCCAACTAACTACAAGTAACAACTAATCAATAAAATAGTAGAGAAATAATCATGTCCACAAAGGAAGAGGACTCACTTCTATTCTGACTGCTGAGACTAGAATCTACTGCTGATCTGAAACTCGTGTCTCTGAAACTATGGTGTAACATAAAAAGAAAACATCATAGCGCAAATGGATCAGTATAATAGAATGTACTGAGCATACATGTGAGGTTGGCTAATGCAAGATTTAACATGCATGAATAATGCTAGCTGATTGTCTAACATGAATACGAGAATACATACATAAATACGTAACTATAACTAACACCGTGATATCGTGATTACTAATCTAAATACTAATGACATGAAATACTAATAACTGATAGCATAAATAGTTGTATCTAAATGTAACTTGTCATATGGGTGACTGTATTTGATAGTCCTGAATTTGATGGAACTATCTGAGTTCCTTACTGTATCTGAGTTGGGGTCCAATATGTAACCCAAATTAGAAAGGTATCAATACCACGCCACTAGTAAGGAAAAGCTGTGGGTGACTCTAATCTGATAGTGTCCCTAAAAGAGAATAGTGGGGACCTTATCTGACAGTGTTTATCTACCTCATCAACCCTCATCGAACCGTGTTGATGTCTCAACCTATACTGGCTATATAGTTTTGGAATTCAAGGATGACTTCTAAGGATATCACCCTCATCTAATAGTGTGTGTCCCCATCCTTGGGTTCATTCGGTGCTAATTCGTACTCCCATCTGAATGGATACTGAACATGATTTACTGAACTAAACATGAGCTAATTTACTAAGTTTTGTTGACTGATGGAATACTACTGATATCTGATAACTGACTGAGTCATGAGATTATAGAGATTTTTCCTGAGTCATAAGACTATCTGAAGTCTAAGGATTCATAGCTTGACTAAGAGTATCATGAAAACAGAACATGGCTCTAGGTACACAGATAATGTTTTAGGTACAAGTACCCCCAGGACTCTATGGAAGGAAACTGACAAATCATGACTTACTAGAATACATAATAATCATCATAATATATTTACTGAACATTTCATCAAACATGTGATAGGCATAAGCTTGTACGTACATGGGGATTTTATGATATCATGCTAATTAGACACTTTCCCTTTATCTAGGCATTCAACGAAACATATAGTAGGCATAGAATGTATAAACAACATCATACAATAGTTAACTGTCATGATTCAATTCCAATTTAATCATTCTAGGATTTAGTCCTAGGGTTTCATGAATCTATACCAATACAAATCAACCCATATGGAATTTAACACTCATTCATGGAATGCAATTCAATTACTCATTATCAACATGAACAAAAGCAGCCCAATCATGAAATTCATAAGAAAATCCATAACTTAAATTAAGAAAAGAGATTCTTGGGCTTCATGGATGAAAGGAGTCCATGAATGAACACTATGCATACCTTAGTTTGTGATTTCGTAAAGATTGATGGTGAAAGCTTCTTGAATTTGAATCCCCGATAGAAACTCTAGCTTGTTCGTGAGAGAAAATTGAGGGAAAACAGTATCTTTCGGATGAAGAATGGCTAAATCATGTGTTATTGGATTTAAATAGTGATAGGAAATTGACCCTTTTAACCTGAAATGCGTCATTTAATTTAAGTAAAATTTTTCCGAACTGGGCCCCTGGAGCAATGCGGCGTTATCAAGTCGTGTCATTGGAAATTGACAATTGGAAAATATAGGGATGGCGTGACATGGAGCCATCGCGTTGCCCCTTCCTTCATGACCTGGAACTTTGGCGCGACGCGGGGGAAATCGTACTGAGACACTGGAAAATGGACAATTCTGAATTTGAGTGTTGGTGCGACGAATCATAATCACGGACACCTACTAAAAATTGAAAAACTCCATTTCCTCTTGGGGCACAGCACGACACTGACTAATATGGCGCTGTTTTACGATAGGAACTTGAAATAGTCATAACTTCTTACCCGGTTATCAGATTTAAGCGAATCATATATCGATGGAAAGCTTATTGAATTATCCACATGCAAAAAAGTAAAGATATTAAAAATTCCTTATGTAATAATTATCATTCACTTTAGAAACTAATACTAGGCATTCTTGGGAAAAAATTTGCTAGAAATCGTCGGGGTATTACATAAGGACTAGTAATGTTTCCTATTTTCTTATTTTAGTAAATTTTACAAATTAAGTTGGATGTTAAGATTTCCATTTCCATGCCTTCTTATTGCTTTTCCTTATTGATAGACTAGGTACTAGTAATGGAATATTTTATCTCCAGTTTTAAGTGAGTAGGATAATAATAATAGGACTTTTGAATATTATGAGTTTGGTAGAAAGGGTCCAAATAAAGCTGATAATCTCTGGGCTAAACATGGGGTGAAGTGGTTGGATGATTAGTGAATTTTCTATTACACCATTACATACATCTATACATCATACAATCACTGAAATTCCTAGAGAATGAAATAGTAGAAATCTACTATCTATACTTGGTATCATGGTCATTATTAGAGATGGAATTAGTGTGAAAAAATTGCACACTTATTGTAAAGTACAGATAAAGCCAGACTTTAGATTAATAAGATTGATGACACTAGCCTTTGAAAGTTGGGTTGGTATTGTTGACGCCACTTGCTTTTTGTTTTGGATTTTGTTTACTCGATGAGGTAATTTATCAAGCTGGCATAGTGACATATTGGTAAACTAACCATTTTTATTGATTACCTCCTATCGTTAGTCCTTTGATGAAGAATATTTATCGTTGTTTATACCTAATGTGTCAAGCTGGCATAGGGACATAAGTTTGATTTTTGTTCGAGTCAAATAATCATGTCAATGATCACTACTTCATAGTTGCGAGTAGAATAGAACAAGGATTTCCTAACTTTGAATGACACCACTAAGGTTGCTTAGTGGGAAATTCAGTTTCCAGCACATGGATAAATTCCAGCACATGAATTTGTTATGTTGCACAAACTGATTAGCTGAATGATTGTTCTTATTAATGATCACAGCAAGTGAGGTGCTATAAATTCCATGACTTATGTGAATATTGACAATGTTGAATTTAATGAGGCTAGCTAAAATTTGTATTAAGCTAGGCTAATAGCTTTAATTTCTGTTGAAATAATTTGTTGAACATTAATTTCTTATAAGATATTTTTTATTAAGGTGAAGAATGATTTTGCTTCTAATTATACACAATCACCAAATTTTCCTCTTAAAATATATTGTCATTTAAGTGCTAATTGAGCTTATTTATTCTCCTTTTATAGGTGTTCAAAATAAAGAAAGAGATGAGGAAAGAAGTGATGAAGAAATTATCCTTACTTGAGAATATTTTTGAATTGTTGATAGATGTTTTAATGTTGATCTTTTTGATATTGAATTTCATGAAACTTATCGTCACTCGAGCTTGATACTATATGGGAAAACTAATGAATATTTGACTTTAACATTTTGCTTTTGTGTTTAGATTACTAGTTTGTTGCATATTTTAATTTGGATTATTATTAATGAAAGATTTTGTTGTGATGTGAATATATATAGTTGCAAAATATTCGAAAACCATTGCAATAGGTGTCAAAAGGAATTGCTAAAGGATTATGACATGAGCCTGCACTATTATCCGGGCAAGGCAAATATGGTAGCCGACGCCCTTAGCAGGTTGTCTATGGGTAGTCTTTCTCATGTTGAAGAAGGGAAAAGAGAGATTGTGAAGGATATTCACCGATTAGCAAATCTTGGAGTGCGACTCTTAGATTCTGAAGATGGAGGGGTAGTTGTTCACGAGATAGCTAAATCATCCCTTTGTGCGAAAGTTAAAGAGTAGAAGATCGAAGATCCCATCTTAATGCAGATCAAGAAAGATATGGGTCAACAGAAGGTGATGTCCTTAGAAATTGGTGGTGATGGTATTTTGAGATATCAGGGTAGATTATGTTTGCTAGATATAGATGGTCTGCGTAAGAGAATCCTTGATGAAGCTCACACTTCAAGGTATGTTGTTCACCTAGGCTCTACCAATATGTATCATTATCTTAAAACCCTTTATTGGTGAAATAATATGAAGTGCAATATGGCTAACTATGTCGCCAAGTGTTTGAACTATCAATAATTTAAGGTAGAACATATGAGGCCTGGTGGTACTTCCCAATAGATTGCCTTGCCGTTATGGAAATGGGAAATGATCAATATGGATTCATTATGAGACTTTCGAGGTCTCGAAACTAGTATGATTCTATTTGGGTGATTATTGATAGGCTGACCAAGTCAGCATATTTTCTTCCTGTAAGGACCAACTATTCGGGAGATGATTATGCCAAGCTTTACATTGAGGAGATAGCCCGTTTACATGGGGCACTTGTATCCATCATATCTGACAGAGGTACGCAATTCTCTTCATAGTTGTAAAGGTCTTTTCAGAGGGATTTAGGTACCCAAGTAAACCTGAGTACTACTATTCACCCTCAGACTGATGGGCAAGCTGAGCGCACCATTCAGACCCTTAAGGATATGTTGAGGGCTTATGTAATTGACTTCAAAGGTAACTAGGTAGATCAATTGACGTTAATAGAGTTCGCTTATAATAATAGCTACCATGCCAGTATTAAGATGGCTCCGTTTAAAGCTTTGTAGGGGAGAAAATATAGATCACCGATAGGGTAGTATAAAGTGGGTGAGACTCAATTATTCGGGCCTGATCTTGTTCATCAGGCGATAGAGGACGTGAAAATTATTAGAGAATGACTTAAAACAGCCCAGAGTAGACAAAAATCCTACGCCGATATTATTAGAAGAGACTTAGAGTTTGAAGTTGGTGATTGGGTGTTTCTCAAAGTCTCCCTATGAAGGGAGTTATGTGATTCGGGAAGAAAGGTAAGTTGAGTCCTCGCTATATAGGGTCATACCATATTTTGAGAAGGATAGGTAGAGTTGTGTACGTTTTAGAGTGGCCTGCAAGTTTGGGTTCTGATCATCCGATATTTCACATATCAATGTTGAAGAAATGTATTGGAGACCATTCATTAGTGTTGCCTGTAGAGAAGTTCAAAGTGACAGACTCCTTATCCTATGAAGAAGAGCCTGTGGCAGTCTTGGATCACCAAGTTAGGAAACTGAGGAGCAAAGAAATAGCCTCAGTCAGAGTGTTGTGGAAAAATCAGAAAGTTGAAGAAGCAACTTGGGAATCAGAAAATGACATGAGAGATAGATACCCAGACTTATTTAATTCGGTGAATGACGAAATAGAAGGTACAATCCTTGTCTTATTCTTTTATGGCCTTAGTGTACCTTAAATCGTGCTTATTTGTGTTCCGCGTCATCATTCACAGGTAAATGATCCAAAGGGAGGGATAATGTAACACCCCACAAAATTTTCCATGCATTAGCTCATGGTAATATGCTCTTGGAGTTAAATAACTAGAATAGTATCAATGAGACTTAGTCTCATTTTTGGCATCCAAAATGAGTAAAGTTTAAACCATATTTAATTTTCCTAATTTTGAATTTTTATCATGTGGGAAATTGAATGAGCTCTTCGTTGACATAAGATTCGCCCAAATCCGATACCCGGGCAAGAAGTTATGGCTAATTTAAGTCTTAATTGTAAAACACCGTCATTTTGGTGCTTGGTGCGTCGCAGAGTGGACCTATTTAGCAATTGTAAAATTCCAGTAGCATAGCATGATTGTGGCATGTCGCGCTGAAGTTCCAGATCCCAACCATTCGAACAATGTGATGGCTCCACATCGCGATGACCTTAAGAATATCATTCATCAATTTCCAGTGAGCCACTGCGATCGTGGTGTGTCGCGGTGGTCCATAAAATCGAGCTCCCAGTTATAGTTTTATTTCGTCTCATTAAGGGTATATTAGGTATTTTTTACCCCCCTTATAGCTTAAACATGGAATTTTAATCCCAAATGACCTCATTATTAATATTTTCATCAGAAACCATCAAGAACACTCCTTACAATTTCAAACAAGAAAACCCAAACAACTCTAGATTCAACCGTGGATTTTAGAACTTGATTGAAGATTTGGAATCCTCAAGCTGTGGGCATCTAGAATCGTCCTTTAATTTCCTAAATGGAGGTACGTGGGGTTTATCCTTAAAACTACATGGGTTTATCAACACTAGAAAATAATTTAAATATTATCAAGCATGAATTTTAAAGAGATTTTGGAACTTATAATTTAAATTCCACATCCTGGGTGTGTTGATGATATTATTATTTTGGTCTTTAGTCCTTTACCCCTTAAATTAATTTAAACTTATATGAATATGTATGATGTTGAAGATTTGATTGAAAATATTATTACTGAAACCCCTCTCTTTGATGATTTATAGTTGATGAACTTGTTGGGAATGATTTGAGATGCTTGTTTAATATTTTAAACGAGATCTTTTCAATATTTAAGAATTTAACATGATTTTATGATGATGAGAAGGGGTTTATTGTTATGATTTCGTCCTTTTCTTAAAAAATAAAGAATTGCATATGATTGATATCTTTGACATGACCACCTTATGTATTTGAAATGGTGAAAAGGAGAGTTTCTTGCATATGTTTACATAAGTTACATAAGCTTTAAGAAAGAGTTTCTTGAAATAATTTATTAATATGGTGGTCCCAGATTTATGTTTTAAAACAAAGATTATTATATGCTAATAATGGCTCAGAGATATGACTTGCAAGTCAATGGTATGACGTTTCCATATAAATGTATGCCATAACAGAGTTAGAGTTTTCAGAGTATGTTTTCATAGAATGCATGTCTTAAAGAGTTAAAAATGGGCATAAAGAGAGTTAGGTGGTTGCCTTAGGAGGGCTAGAGTTCAAGTTACTCTTATCCTAAAACCGTGATTTATCGATCCGGGTATATTATTTTTACGCTGGTGACAGCCGTGTGGCATAGCAAAGTCAGAGACTCCAACCCTTGCGGCACACTTGGGTTGGAGGCTTCCCCACCGAGTCAATGGAGGATTTCATATGACCCGTGGAATTTCAGAGTTGTAAGGTATACCACCTAGCGAAGAAGTAAAACAAAGAATGTCTCAGAGTTCAGATGATTTTCTTTCAGGGTCTTTCAAAAATGCCCATGAGATTTCTTACTATATGATATGTTTATGAACTATTTTTAAATTACTCTCATATATGTTGAATATAAATTATTATTTTTGATTTGCTCTGCGTACCAATACATCTGTATTGACCCCCTACCTTCCAGGTTCAGAGGCTCAGTCTAAGGGTCCAACTAATTAGTAGAGTATCTTAGAGAGAAGTGATCTATGCAATAGAGATCCTTCTTTGTTCCAGAAGGCCTGTTATTTCAAATTATGTTATTCCGTTGTTTTGGTCTACTAGGGGTCTTGTCCCAGCTTTCAAATAGTTGTCAGATTTTCATGTATTAGAGATTTCCAAACTATTCCAGATGTTGTTTAGTTGAGTTTGAATTTCGTTCCTTATTGTTAAATTAAATCCAAAGTATGACCATGTTTCTGTATCAGATTTTATTTCCTCATCTCCTTTTATTATGTGAATGTTGTGCATGATTACCAGATAGAGTAGGACACCCGGGCCTTTATGGTTTGGGATGTCCGTCACGACCAGGCCCTAGTTCGGATCGTGACAGGTAGGTTCCATCATTACCCCTACTTTTTGAATTGTGACAAATAGTTTGAAGCCTGTTTGGATGGATTTATATTTTTTGACTTATTTTTATTTTTTTGCTTAAAAATATTTTTAAAATTTATCAAACGCTACCAAAATATTTAAAAGGTATTTTGACTAAAGTGTTTGAGATAAACCAATCTAAACAGACTCTCAAGTTGTAATTATGATCTCAAATATCTCTCTAATTGAGAACCTTTATATTAAGTAAACTGACTTAAGAGATAGGGAATATCGTAAAAATTAAGACAAAATGATGTGTGAATATTTTGGGTCTACGTTAAAATACGAGAAGGCAAATACCCTTTTAATCTGGATGAATTTAGAAGGAAAATACCCTTTTAATCTGCATGAATTTTGTTTTAACTGTTTTTGTTGCCCTTCATTCTATTGCTTTTATATAGTTGAAGTCTTGAAGATTACTTTGGTGATATAGTTTATTCAAATCTTCATCGTTTGAGACCTTGTAGCTTGTGATGATAGGAACATTCATCATGGTGACAATGACATCTAGTTAGAAACTAATGCAATGGTTAATGGTTGTATCTTTCTGTTGAAGTCTTTTATTCTACTTGATCTCACGAAACTGGTGTTATTTCTATGCTATGAGTCCTAATTTATTTTGCAGGCTACAAATATCCCAAGCATTGCAGGGTGCAAAAGAAACATACTAACAGAATGATGGAAACAATTGTGTTATGATTTAGTGCTGAAGCAACTGTGATGATGAAATATTTGAATTTCTTCAATTATACATTAGCTTTTTGAGTGTACTCTTAATTTTGATCTTTTATATCCATTGAATAGGTCAAAGTATATCTGCAATTAAAAAAGTAATGAGCTGATAATATATCCTTTAAATCGTTTTATATTAAGCCCGGTATACACCATTGCCCCTAATATTATGATAAGAGAAAAATATTTTAAGAAAGATAATTAAGAGTTGAATTTATATAGTGTTAGAGTACGTGCTCTACTGATTTTCTTATTTTCACCTAACTGTTGCCTATCGAAGGAACAAGTTGACTAACGTGTTTCGAACTAGATAAAACAGTAAAAAAATAATACAGTGAATTTTTATGTGAAAAACATCTGGCTCAAAAAGGTGTAAAAAAATACGATATGTACCTCTACAGGATTTAACCCCAACTTCACTACACAACAATGAGTCTCAACAACAATTGATTACAAAACTCTTGTAACCTAGGAATCATAAACTCTAATTCTTATAACTCAACAACTAGGAATTATAAACCCTAATTCTTAACTACACACATACACCTCAAGGTATGTGTTCCCAAAGTCTCTGAGTTTTTCCCAACTCGACGACTATCCCCTAGTTCAATTTATAACACACTGAAACTAATATTACATCAATAGTTCAATACAATGAACAACTCCCAATAAATCAACGCTAAAACTCTTAGCCAGATTCTATACTAGGACCAGTTCTTCAATGTGTCTCTTTACTGATTGAGTAGCACTTTGTGAAGTTAATCTGTCGATTGTCCTTTTTATCTTTGTAAGTGTGTGAGTTACTCTGAATAATACATCTTCTATTTAAGCACAGCTCTTCAAAGAGTCATTCTTTCTTTCAAACTCCCCTTTCAATCAGAACTCTCATTGCATAGAGTTCTACTTCAAGTGAAACTCCTTTTTCAATTCTAACTCTTGTCTCCTTAGTGTTGTAGTCAAACTCCAACTCTTTAAATTAGCACATGATTATTTCCTTGAGTTTAGTAGAATCCTTCTCCTTCTATACGTAGGACTCTTCAGAATATGCTCAGAAGTGAAACTTGTTCTTCACATATGACTTCTTTTTCAACTCAACTTATTTTTCCTTATCATCAAGTGTTTGAATTAAATTCAACATTTTCTATTCCCCACATGATCAGTAAGTTAAATTTTTCAGTTGCACCGATTTAACTGATTCTAATTCTTAATCATTTGTACTTTAGACTTGCAGTCTTGAACTTGTCGGATTAGTGAAACATGTATATCAACTTGTTTCATTCATATTGTCATTCATAAAAACTTCAAGGTTCCAACAACTTCACCCTTTTTGATAATGACAAACCACTCGTCTTTGTGCATTTAAACATTTTTACCTGTAGATACTGAATTATGAAACACTAAAATGAAATAAGGTTAGTCAATGGGTTATAAACACTGCATAACCCTTATCTTCCCCCTTTTGGCATCATTAAAAAATCATTTCAATGTAATAATATACTAGACAAAGTGATAGGTTATGTTATTCATGGTCACTGGAGCTATCACTAAAATAATCAGATAAAGACTTAGACAACATAGTAATGTATTAAAGAGAGCAAAAATATGAGTCAATTTAGCAAAGATAACCATTTCATTTAACTGGCAGAGCATGTTCCACATTAAACCTAACCTCATACTGAACAAATAAAAACAACTGAGCCTTAATAAAAATAATATAATATAAAAGTGGGACATAACTAAGGATACGAATAGTGAGGAGCTGATGAGGAAGGTGGAACAGGTGACATCAACTATGTCAATTGATGAATGACTTCAATATTTTCATCCCTCTATCAATCAAGGTCAAGCCTCAAAGTCATGATCCTAGCCTGAAGGACCTCTTATTCCACTTTATAACTGTATTGTGTAGCTTCTAGTTCAGAATTTTTCTCAGTTAAATTATTTCTTTATTATCAATTTTTTCAAATTGAGTGTTACCCTCCTTATTGAAATAAGTAAATCAACATGATTCATCTGTTCAAAAATATCCATTGTTGTTTGATAAGTCAAACCTAAACTAGGACTGGAAAGTCCTAAAAATAGACAATTAAGAACTAAAAGGGAGAGCATATCCCTTTTCATTCTTCAGGAACATATTCTGCATGTGATTGATGATCAAGTTTGTCAAATTCATGGTACAAAATTTGATATTTTGGTTTATAGAGAAGAAGAAATTTTTTATGTAGAATTAACACATTTTTCACAAACATTTGGAAGAATCGAAAATAAATTTTGCCAACTAATTCATCATCATTATAGGATAGGGGAGGATGAAGTGTAAGGAATTGAACTGGTGTGCTCAACTATTTCAACTTAGACAACCTATGCTTATGTCAGTGTAGAGCATACCTAATAAGAAGAACTTTGTGGTCATAATTGCTTGCTTGTACCTATTTTTCAGCACAATCTAATATAAAATTAGGTTAGAAGAGTAAAAAATCTGAAATTGGGATACACAACTACATGTACAAGACTGAATCGAATAACATTTTAGCTAATACGATTAAAAAGAAAATGGTTATTCTAGTCAATCATTGAGGGGAGTTTATGTAATTTTAATCATCCCAAAGTCTAACCTATTCTTTTCAAAATGCTTTCAACTTAGTTTCTTTGGTGCTTCTCCAGTCAATTAAGTAACCCACATAGCCAACATCTTGATAGCCCATAAGAGTGAAACTACTTTTCTTTGGATACCATAGTCTCAAGTCATTGATTCACATGAGATATCTCTAGATTCTTTTGACAACACCAATTCTTATGAACTATCAGCAAAATGATCAGTAGCTTATGTTGGTGTTATTAATGAATCAATTTCTTATCTATTGTTCCCCTAATTAATATGACCTCAGTCTGTACAACAGTTGGACCAGGTGGTACAACATGTTCATGTGCATGCTTATCAATTTCACTATCATCTTCTTACCTTTTCTTCTTCTTACATTAGTCCAAAAAGATTCATACGAACCAGGTCTAAGCACTGGATTGTTATTTTTTTTGTTAAAGAGGATCTCCTTTCCTTTCCCCTTACATGAGCACCATAATTCTGGTCATCTTTTATAGGTTTTTGTTTTAGTTCTCCCAATCTTTTCAACTCTAGTAATGGTTATTTTTTTTCCATCTCCAAAAGATCCATCCCCTTTTAAATATGTTGAGTGAAAAAAACTTTACTTGCTTCTAGTCTTATGCCTTGAGCAAGATCTATCCATGTACTAATTTTGCTTGCCTCTTTTCACTCTTACCTGCAAAAGAAATTAAGAGTTAACTTCAGGCACCCAGAAAAGCTTGGGTCCTTTATCATGAGAAAAAGGATATATGAGGTTCCTCTAGCCCATCGAGGAAACAAGTTATGTGACTTGTTTCTCTAACTAGTTTTGACCTTCTTGTTAGCTTGTGCTAACATGGAACCAAATTATTTTGCTAGGCTTATGATTTTTTATTTGTTTTTTGCTGCAACTGTACATTCAGTGATTGGATACCCTAATTTACCACAAATATAACAAAAATCTTTAATAGCATTAGAACTTTTATAAAATCCCAACCCAACCTTTTCATTATGAGTTCTTTGACCTAGCTTATGAACAATTTTTTTAGAATGTGTCTATCTATTAGCTCTTTCAAGATCAAGTTTCAATTTAGAAACTTCTTGACTTAGTTGACTAACCTTTTCTTTTTCACAAAAGTATTTATGTTTATTCTTGGTCAGTTCTGACTCAATATTCTTTGTTCCTCAATCTTGACCTTTTTTCTTTTTCAAAAAGAGACAGTTTTAGAACTTCAGATTGAGGGTCAGGTTTGATAAATCAAGTCTGCTAACCTATTCCTTAAGAGTGCAGTTTTCCTTTTCAACAGTGTTTTTACAAGCCTCTAGTTCGATATAATAAAACTTTAGGCTTGTCAGACTGCTGAAGACTTCATCCCAATTAATTGTTAGTTCTTGAAAATCATCAATTAAAACACTTATTAAAGAAACAAGTTTTGTTTTTGGAAATAGATGCAACTTCTCTTTGAGTTCAAAACTACCTACCTAAGAGGTTCCATCATCTTCTTCCATGTCTAAATCTCCAATGGCCATGAGAGCAGTTTCATCATCTTCTTCATCACTTTTAGATGTCCTATTTAATCTCCCTTGTTTATCTTATTTAGGATTTAACCCTAACTTTACTACACAACAATGAGCCTCAACAACAATTGATTACAAAACTCTTGTAACCTAGAAATTATAAACTGTAATTCCTAGAACTCAACAACTAGAAATTACAAACTCTAATTGCTAACTACACACACAAACCTAAGGTATGCGTTCCCAAAGTTTCTAAGTTTTTTCCAACTCGAAGACTATCCCCTAGTTCAGTTTATAACACACTGAAACTAATATTACATCAATTGTTCAACACAATAAACAACTCCCAAACTCTTAGCCAGATTCTATACTAGGACCAGGTTCTTCAATGTGTCTCTTCAGTGATTGAGTAGCATTTTGTGAATTCAATCTGTCGATTGTCCTTTTCAGCTTTGTAAGTGTGTGAGTTACTCTGAATGATACATCTTCTATTTAAGCATAGCTCTTCATGGAGTCATTCTTTATTTCAAACTTCCCCTTCAATCAGAACTTTCATTGCTAGAGTTCTACTTCAAGTGAGACTCCTTCTTCAATTCCAAATCTTGACTCCTTAGTGTTGTAGTCAAACTCCAACTCTTTTAATCAGCACATGTTTATTTCCTTGAGTTTATCTGAATCCTTCTCCTTCTACACTTAGGAATCTTTAGGATATGCTCATAAGTGAAACTTCTTCTTCGCATAGAACTCCTTTTTCAACTCAACTTGTTTTCCCTTATCATCAAGTGTTTGAATTAAATTCAACTTGTTCTATTTCCCACGTGATCAGTAAGTTGAATTTTTTAATTGCACAGATTTAACTGATTGTGTTTCTTAAGCATTTGTACCGTGTACTTGCACTCTTGAATTTGTCGGTTAGTGGAATACGTATATCAACTTATTTCATTCATATTGTCATTCATCAAAACTTCAAGGTTTCAACACACATATATATATATATATCTATAAGCGCTCTATAATGTAACTCATTATTAATGACATCTAGTTATATTGAGAAGAACTGTTACAAGTAAACAAAATATCAATCAATTATTACAACATACGATCTTGATTCTTGTTATCAAAGAAAGCTTGTTTGTCAATATAAATATTTGAGTAGTATAATTTAAAATTCTAAAATATTATATTAAACTATTTAAAATAACAAAATTAAAATAAAATTGAAAATATTAGCCAGTGAGAGTTGATTTGTTTTTCAGTACACCTCTTTTTGTTACTTCAAATGCACATTTGAATCAATGATAATTTGCTAGTTGTTTTGCTCAAATTTAAAGTGTAGATTGAATTAACTTACTTAAGTACAGTTAATTTCCTAATTTTAGAAAATAACTCACCAAATTTGGTAAGACTCCAGAGTTATTTAAGTTCTAAATTTTTCTCTTATCCGACATTGTATTGTTAAATTAAAGAAATAATTTACTATAAGTTTCTGATATTGACATTAGGGTATGTTCGGTATGAAAAAATGTTTTTCATAGAAAATATCTTTTAAAAAATATATAGATTTCTTACATATTTTTTTATGTTAGGTATGTAAATAAAAAATATTATTCTAAAAGTATTTATATAAATCTTAATAAATGCTATGAAATGGGGGATTAAGAATAGGAGTGGTATGAGTACAAAGATGAAGATGAAATGTGATAAAAGGTGGGACTAGGAAGGACACAATTAGCTAGCATTTGACCATAGATTCTGAAATATTTTTAGCAAACTAAATTTGGCTGAAGTTTAGCTTGAAATTTCAATATATGTTTGACCATAGTTTGTGGGAACAATATATTCCTTTTTCATCCTAAAAAAAAATGAAGTATTAAATACGATTTACAACCATATGTTCTAAAAATTATTAAAGATACCATTTAATTTGACACAATATTCATTTTTATAATGAACTAACTAATACATTATCTTAAAATCATAACACGATACTTTATAAAATTATTAGTAATACATATATTAGTTATTACAATTTGTCAAATTACAATCATCGATGTAAAAAATAATAAATAATAACGACTGTAGTAACTAGCTATTCATTATTATATATCATTATTGATGAATTTCTTTTACTAAATATAAAAATTTGGGGTAAAGATTAAAATATTAAAAGAACCCAAAATATAGATCTTGGCACTAAAATCATTTTTTTCTTATAGATTTTTTGGGTTCTTGAAATTTTTGCTAAAACTGGATAAATTTTATGGTCAAATAAATTGTCACTTTTTTTCTCCAAAAACTACTTGTCATAGTTATGAAAAATGGGTCTCAATGTAAAATGTCACTTGTAGAACTTATTTTTACTACTTCAATTAGAAAGTCAATTTCATGATTTTAAAGAAACTTGGTTTCTTAGAAAAAAATATTATTTTAAAACTTTTGATCAGTCAAATATGAAAAATTAGAAATATTTTCCTCTGTGCCAAACACAACGCGACAAACAAATAATCTAGTAAAAGTTGCGGAGTTGGTGACGCCATAACAATATGAAAAAAATAATATTGAGATAATTTAACTTTTAATTGATGCCTCACTCAACAACAACAACAACAAAATACTAAGTGTATTCCCACAAAGTGGGCTCTGGAAAGGGTAAAGTGTATGTAGTCCATACCACTACCTCAGATGAAGTAGAAAGTTTATTTCCGATACACCCCCGGCTCAGGAAAGATAATAGTATAACAAACAAAAAAATATAAAATCAAACTACAAAAAAGGGATATCACCGCTACATAGTAAAGGAAATAAGACACACACAAAGTAATATCATAAACTAGATATACTAAATCATAGATATCACCAAAATACCATAAAAAAGACGCTATAAGAAACTACAGTCATCGGTACAAACAAAGCATTCTTCCCTACTATTACAAACTTACTCCTACCTACTATCCTCTACCCTAATTCTTATCTTTCACACCTTCCTATAAGGGTTATGTCCTTCATAAATTGTAACTTTCTCATGTCCTGCCTAATCACTCTGTCATGACCCGAACCAAGGCCTGGTCATGATGGATATCTCAAGTCCACCAAGGATCGGAGACCACCACTGTTGCCTAGTCAAATTGAACACAATGTCCAACAGAGGCTGAATTCTGAACATATAACAAGATAAGATATAAAATCTCAAAGGGATCTAAGATAACTAAATATCCAACAACCAATAATCAAAACTACCCAAGTCCACAACAATATCCATAAAAACTCTAAAAAATATCAAAAATCAGTCTAAGTCGGAACATGTTCCCAACTCTGACAATAACAATGACAATGATAATGTTAATATGAACTCTTCAATTCTAGTTTATGAAAGAAAACTGATCAAACAACCAAGTGTTCCAGAAAATGAAAGCTCACCACTTCTCCATAACGACCGACGAACCGAGCCAATCCACCTAACACTGCATAGAAAAAGTAAAAGTATCTCCGGTGCCTGCATCGCGTGGGTATACAGTGTCCGGAGATGGTTAGTGGGTTGAGCACTAATATGTAACTAAGGGATAAGGGATAAAATAATTCCATGATCCATATTTTAAAATTATTTAAAATCAATGCACATAATCATACATACATACATACATATATATATATATATAAATAATCATATCATGTCGAGACAGGAAACAAGGATTACTATGAAGTAAATTTTATCCTAGAATATGCAGCTCAATTGTCATAACAAGCATCCACGGGCTATATGGGTTCAGCTCTCCTACTAAAAGGGCCCCAGTGCATGTTAGCTACACGAACCAGAGGTATCAAAAAAGACCAGGGAATGCACCGACCCCACGTTAGTACAAGATAAAAATATATCAATAGTATGAACCATGCACGCAGGTCATCAAGACCAAATCTCATGTCAGCAAACACGAGTTTCGAGTATAAGTCATTCAAGACCCACACCTTCACGGCTTAGCTACATAACTCCCATTAAGCCCAATTTAAAAAAAGTTTCACATAAACCATTTATTAACTAATGAACCAACCATTAAGGCAGACCATGGTTATCATCATACCCTTTTACTAACCAACCATTAAGGTACACCATGGTTATCATCATACCCTTACACTTGAAAACTTATCTCTATGCCATAACAATCACATTAACTTGGAGGAATGCCTTGACCCCCTTTAGTTTATCAATTCAAATTTGGGGAATATCTCGACCCCTTTTGTTCATTAAATAAAATCATAAACAAAAAGGCTTTCAAAATCCATTTTCATTATTTAATCATTTATGCATCTTAATAACATAGGTGGGTAAGTCAAACCAAGTGACAATTTCACAATTCAAAGTCATTTACACACGTGGGTTGAGGAAATACAATTATACAAAACCAATTTCAATCTCAAAATATCAATTTAGAGAAAACCATGACCCCTTAGTTTTTCACCATTTTCATGCACCCCACAAGTTCAAAACCACTAATAAAGCATATGAAATGCATAATAAATCATGGGATAATAATTTAAGAATCAACCATGTCAAAACCCTCAACCACATCAAAACCCACATTAAAAACCATCTTATTAAACTATTTAAACACATACTTTTCATAAAGTGATAATTGGGAAAGAGTAACATGCCTGAAATACCAATATTTATGAAGAGAATTCAAACCTTGAGCCCTTAGATGACCAACTTCTTGAAAATCCTAAGTATTTTGACCTTGGAGAATTTGGAAAGTTTTGAGATTGTTTGATTGTGTTATGGATAGGAAATAACCACCCTTGAGTGTTTTATTAGCGTGGGGTTTGAGTAAGGGAAAAGGGGAATTGACCAGAATTCCCTAAATAAAAAGACTGAAAATTGATCGCCCAGTCACTATAGGTAACCTTGCAACTTGTAGGGTCACCTTATAACTCGTAAGATCTCATTTGTAGTCTGGACAGTGTCCATGATCACCAACACTGACTTGGCTACGACTCGTACTCAGACACTACGACTTATATGCCAGTCATTATCAAAGCAGAAAGAATTGGGCATTACACTAGTTAGGCTACAGAAGACACCCTACGACTCATTTTGAGTCTTTACAACTTGTAACCCCCTAGTTGTAGACATAGAAGAAACTCCAGGCCAACCTACTGGCCAAGCTATGATTGGATCCTTAAAATCGATCAAGATTCCCTATGACTCATATGAAGAGTCATAGTCTGAGTAGTGAGGATAAAATCTTAGAATTTTTTAGAGACCAAAATCTAAGGTGTTACAGTCTCCCCCATAGGATCACTCGTTACTGAATGATGAGATAAGGAACCCCTTAGCACAATTTAACACGGAATACAATCACACTTACCTTTAACAAAGATAGAAAATAAAGATGTTAAGAATAACGCATACCTTATGCACGATTACCTGAAGTGGGAAACAAAAAAGGATATTGGGACTTCATGTCCTCGTCAGCTTTTCAAGTAACTTCTTCACACTTTTGATTCCTCCATAGAACCTTTATCGAAGGCACATCCTTTGCTCGCAATCAATTAACTAGCCAATCCAAGATTTTCACCGAAACTTTCTCATAAGACAAGGAATCCGAGACACCTACACTCTCCAAAGAAATAACCAAGGAAGGATCGCCCACACACTTCTTCAACATTGATACTTGAAAGACTGAATGAATAGATCCCAAACTGGAAGGCAAATCTAACTCATAAGCCACATTACTCACTCGCCTCAAAATACAATATGGATCATTATAATTGGGATTGATAGTTCCCTTCTTTCCAAACCACATCACTCCATTTATCAGAGACACCTTCATGAACACCAAATCATTTACATCAAACTCCAAATCCCTTCACCTTATATTTGTATAGGACTCTGGGCGACCTTGGGCAGTCTTAAGCCTATCCCGAATCACCTTCACCATTTTTATAACTTGGTGAACCAAGTCAGGACCATACGACCTATTCTCACCAACCTCGAACCACCTAATAAGAGACCTACACCTTCTACCATACAAAGCCTCGAATAGAGCCATCCCAATATTTTATCCTTTTTTGGATTTTTATTTTGAAGAAAATGGTTTAACCTTTTTAAACTATTTCAAAAGATTCAAGAAAACTTCAGAATAATTTTGGAAAAAAATTTACAGAGTCGTCACTTGATTTTGATAGAAAATAACAAGAAAACATACACAAAAATTTCAAAGACTTGAAAACAAAAATTGAAGTAAGAGAAACTGAGTAAGGGTTAAATTAATGTCCTAAGAAGGTTTTTAAGACACTTAGGATCGTCCGTTTAAAATGGTTCACCAAAACATAATTTTTGACTAACTTAAAAGCGGTGACTAACTTTGAAAGATATTAAAATTAGCTATTCACATATTTTAGAATTGACATTTGTTTATTCAGACGAGAAATGGTCTACTTGAATTAGAAAAAAGTCTACAACATATTCTACTTAAGCCAATATTAATTTTGAAATAATCCGCTTAATTCATGATTAATTTTTTGAGAAAAATTACAACATATTCTACTTGAGAAATATTTTACTTAATTCATAATTAATCGTGAAAAGTTAGAATTTGAGAAAAGATCAAGAAATATTCTATTTGAGAAAATTTTACTTAATTCATAATTATTTTTAAAAAATTATGAAATATTCTACATGAATTAAAGAGAAAACCTATCTAAACTAAGTGGTACACTTTGATTTAAGAAGGAAATAAATTTGTGTTTTTATGATAAAAAAGAAATTACATAATTATTTTTTATTGTTGTCATTATTATTATTATCTTTATTATATATAAAAAAGGGTCAATTTTGTTATAAATAACACCTTTGCAAAATATTAGGAGAATGTCATGTTAGAAGTATTTTATCAATTATGAAAATTAGAATTTATGAGAAAAATCTGTCTCTTGAATTTGAGGAAAATTATTTTAACCAAAGTAGGCTATTAGTCATATGAACAAGACAAGTGTCATTTTAAAATAGAATACTTGACTTTTAAAACTAATTATAGGAAAAAATTGAAAGAACCACTTTAATCCATTTAGACGAGATAAATTAAGTGAGAAAATTGTGAATCAATTATAAAAATTGAGGTAAAATAGAATAGCAACAACATGGGGAAACACTAAAGTAATTAATCAAAGTTGGTGCAAATAAACAAGTATAATTTGCAATTTATAAGAGAATAAAAGAGTAAAAGTTGGAGTTGGGCCCTTTTTGTCCCATCAGTGAGCTGCCCAGCCTTTGGGCTTACAATTCTATGGATTTTAGGTCTATTTCCCTACGTATACCTATTGTATATCACAGCTTCTTTTCCTTGCATTTTTGGGTATACTACCACGTATACTTTGTATATCAATGTATAGCTTCTTTTCTTTGCATTTTTGGGTATATTACCACGTATACTTTGTATATCAATGTATAAATCAGCGCATCCACTTTCATTTTTTTGCGTGCACCATGTAGTATGTTCAGCTGCAGCTACCCCAATGTATATCCACAGTATACACATGTATACCATCTTGTATACTAATGCCAGCTTATGTATATTTGTTTATTTTTGGACTTTAATGAGGCATGACTCGACAGTATTGGGCCTCATTGTCCCATAGAAATGCAAAGGATCGAATATGACTAGCCCCGATGGACTCAAAAGGTTTACATGCACGGAAGAAAAAGAACAGGATTAGTTTTCTAATAACCTAAAATAATATACAAAAGGAGAGAGTAAGTAAATAAATAAATAAAGGACGGACATCGCTCATTCCTACTTAATAGTGAAAATATGTAAGGATTTTCTAAAGAAAGAGAAACTCCTGTTAAATTTTGCATATTGAAGAATGTTGTAGATTGTAAATTTAAAATGCTATGTAAAACGACTCAAGAATTTGTTATCTTTTTAACAACTATGTTTCCACTCTACATATGCCAAAGGAAACATATAGATTCACTAACAAGATGGACAATCAATGAGGATTCAAATACACAACCACACAATGCCACACGTACAAAAAACATTATCACTTGAACAAAGGAGCCAACTCATAACGACAGTAAAACAAAAGAGACTAAAATTCTCTATAGTTACTTGAAAATAGAATATCACATATAATAGGATTGAAACCATATGATGAAACATAAGAATCATGTAATCAATCGAACACTTGAAGTTAAAGAACACTATTGCATACTTGAAACTTTTGGGCATGAGGGACTTGAACATATTTCCCAAAATTACACCATACAACACATCCTCTTTAATTTTACTCATTGGTGTTTACCAATGCTAATACGTGTTTATACCAAGCTAACTATTAATATTAAAAAATAGAGAAAAGACATCATTTCCCCCTGAACTTGTCGGCACAACTCACTTTAGACCTTTAACTTAATACACATTTATTTACCCCTCTTAATATTTTTAAAGTGAATTAATATCCCCTTAAAGCTGACGTGGAATTTGAAAAAAAAAAGAAAAAAAAACGCGTATTTATTTTAAAAAAGAAAAATGGTCCCACTTTTTAAATTTTATATATATATATATAATCACAACTTTCTTCTTCAAGAATTGGATCGTCACTCCCCTTTCTTTCAACAAGTCCAAACCAGCAATAAAAATAATTTTCACTTGTAATTCACATTCCCTACTGATCCATTAGCCATCCCTAACTCAGTCCTCTTTTCACTTACGAAATATGGATGAATTGGCAGCAATTACTTTAGTCTACCATAAAAATTTTCACTTATAATTTAGCAAAAAACCTGAGAAAGATCAATCTTTGAAGTCGAAGAGGTTCTTTTAGAGATGACTTCAAGATGTTTTATGAAATGTCTCAACCAAATGTTGTGATTTTTAACTTGATTATATTGAGTTTGACTTATTTTGAATTTTCGAAAGAATATTATTTTAATTTTTTTAGGTGTTTGCAGGGGTGGTGGGGTGGATGAATTTTTTTAATGGAGTCTAAGAAAGAAAGAAAGGGGCGAGGTAGGTGGCATTTTGCAAGTGATTTTATGTTGAATTTACAATGGAAAAAGTAAATAACCTTTAAAATCTCATTGGCTTCTAGACCTTGTAGTTGATTTGAAGTGAATCTGAAATTCTTAAATAGTTAAAGTGAAAGATTTTTCATATCTTAATGAGATTGGGTAGCAGAGAATTTACTAAAATAATGTGGGTGGCTTCAATTTTATCTGCGTTTTGTATTTGTGGGGGAGAAATCTGAACAATAGTGTGATGAATTTGTTTGAGAAGTAGTGCCAATTTGCTAGAAAATCTCTGCAAATTTACAGAGGAGAGAAAGAAAAAGAGAGCTGGGGAGGCAATGTTTGCAGGGATGAGGATAAACGAATTTATTTGATGGGAGTAGAAAAAAACACCGACGTCGTGGTATTGTGGGGAGGGGGAGAAGGGCGGTGTTTGCAGGGATAGGGGGTGGGGTTGGACAGATTTGATGGAGGAGGAGGAAGAGCTGGGCAAGGGGCAGCGGGGAGGGTGGCTGAAAAAGAAAGCAAATGGGGCGTTTTTTCTTTTTAAATATATATATATATATATATATATATATATATATTTATACATAAATTAAAAAAAAATTATTTACGTGGCTCTAAAGTGGCAGTGATGTGACGCTGACATGTGGGTGTGTGTAATGCACTCTCCGTCATGAGAGTGATATTACATCTTTAAGGGTTAAACTAATACACTTTAAAGATGTTAAGAGGTTAAATAAATGTATGTTAAGTTAAAGGTGTAAAGTGAGTTGTGACGACAAGTTCGAGGGAAATGATGTCTTTTCTCTAAACAAAAATAAGATGTTGCCTTTCAATTATCTATTTATTACTTAATTAGAGTCAAGTGATGTATAGAAAAAAAATAAAAAAAGGGAAAAGGAAACAGGAAACATTTCTCAAAAGCAACAAGGTACAACTGGAATTAATTTTACCTCTCTTGTTTCTTTATTTTTAGCTTTCTCTTTCTAATGGATTGAGTTTTGGCTTGGTCAAATTGGTGTAGCAGTAAAGAAAAATAAAGTGATCTATAAGAACCCAAAAAAATACAAATTACAGGGAAGGAATCACGAATAAAATAGCCTCTTCCCTTCTTTGGCCATCTTTCTTGATATCATGAATCAAGAGAGCACCTTAGAGAGTCCTTGGCTTAACCACGTCTTCGAACTTGAGAAGCTTTAATACATCTCCTGAATCAAGACTTCAAAAAAAAACTAAAGAGTAATCTGCAAAGGTCTTTCTTCCTTGATGAGTGTAACTTGATATTACGAAGCAAAGTAACCCATAAGAAACATTCGAGTTTTTGTTTAGAAATAAAAATAAAAAAAGTTCAACCTTGTCACCCATAGGGACAGGACAATCAGTCTCAGCTAATGCCAAATGCATGAACACACTACATATTCTTGTCATTAACAAACAAGCATATTAAGCAACTGAAAGTTACCACCGCATTTTAATAGCTTGATCTTAGTGATTCAGCCCTGAATCATAACCATATTGTAATCGAAAGGACAACGTAATTATTTAAGCAACCAAAATTATATGATCTTGTATACATGATTTCAAAAATATATAATTCGTTAATTAATAGACAAAATTCACCCAAATAAATATTTTAGAAATAATTAATTCAAATAAAATAAATATTTTGATCTTATTTAAACCAAAGGAACCCAAAATCAAACCTAGCCGTGGAGCGCAAAAATTAGGTGTCAACACCCAATACTAGAACGATAACTATTATTATACGTAAACTCTATGAGAGGCAAATGATCAACCGAACTACCACCATAATTGATCAGACAAGACCGTAGCATATCCTCCAAAGTTTGTATCATTCTCTCCGCTTGTTCATTCGTCTGAGGGTGAAAAGCAGTGCTAAGGTTCACCTTAGTTCCCAAACCTCTCCGAATGGAACGCTAAAAGTGAGGTGAAAACTGAGGACTTCAATCAGATATGATGGAAATTGGAGCACCATGCAACTTCACGATCTTCTGTATGAAGAGCTTTAGAATAATCCTTTACGAAATAATAAGTCTTTACTAATAGAAAATAAGCGGACTTAGTCATCCTATCCACAATGACCCAAATTGAATCAAAATGATGGGGAGACCACGAAATACCAATAACGAAATCCGTTTAATCACTTCCCATTTTCATATGGGCAACTTAATTTCTTGAGACAAACCATAAAGCCTCAAGTGCTCAACCTTCACTTGTTGACACACCATGCACTTGGCCACAAAATGGGGCACATCCCTCTTCATGTTATTCTATCAATAGATCTCTTTCAAATCACGATAGATGTTCATCGAACTAGGATGAATAGTATATCTCGACTCATGAGCCTCAAGATTCTCTTTTGCAACCTATCAATATCAGGAACACATAATCTACCTTGGTACCTCAAGATACCATCACCACCAATCTAAGATTCATTTGGGCATTTGATCATCCACTTGGGTACTCAAGACTCCCCGCATGTGTGCACACCATTCACCAACAGCAAACCACCACACATGTATAAACAAGCTAAAAATTAGTAAAGAAAAGCACAATTTTATGCCCTACCTAGTTCATGAATTCTAAAGACTATTTTCAACAAATAAACCATGGATTTGAGGAACTTACTGGAGGAATAATGCAATATGGATGCAAGGATGCTTTTGGAATGCTTAAAATTTGGCCCATAATGGGTAAAATTTTGAGAGAAAAGTTGAGAAGAGAGTTTGAGGAAAATGAGGGATTCGGATGATCATATAAATAATTCAACCACGATCGTAGTCAAGGGTCCGTGATTGTAGACACGCGAATGACCTCAATCGTGACATGGGTTCCATAATCGCGGTAACTAAGGGCATTTCTGCACCTTTATTTTCCATGTTCAACTTATTTCTCAATTTTGGTACACTTTTCCCTGCTCAATCCAACATGCAAAAATTTCATACTTTGCCCTTTTAAAACTCATTCAACACACTCCATAGTGCCACAAATTCATGGATTAATCAAATGACAAAATTAAAATCTACCCTACAAAATTAAAAACAAAGGATACGAGCCACTTTCATGGCTTTTGTGGGTAGCCTACCACATAGCACCTTAGTTATCATCGTGGCACAATGCCCTTCAACTGTATAAAGATAGATCCTCAAGGGACTCTTCATTCACTTTCTTTTGTTTAACATCGATAACTGATACCATTTGAAGCTTCATGGGTTGCTTTTTCATTTTGCATACCAGGAAGGATACTTTACCATCATGAACTCTAAACCTTATTTTCCCAAGCTCCAAAGTAACAAGGGATCTTCTGATAGCAAGAAAAGATCGATCAATAATAATAGGCACCTCTTGGTCCATCTCACAATTGAGCACCACAAAATCTGCTGGAAGGATGGATCTATCCACTTTCACTAACACGTCAAACAAAATACCAACCAATTTTTTGATAGACTGGTACGCCATCAAAAGCCTCTTTCATGTTGGAGTAGGGGTACTCAAGCCAAGACTTTGATATATGTCTAAGTACATGAGATTGATACTCGTACCAAGGTCACATAAAGGTTTTCCAAACTTATGTGTCCCGATGGTGCATGGAATTTTAAAGGCCCCTAGGTCTTTTTTCTTTTTTGCAATAGTACTACTCATGATAGAACTACACCCATGAGTGACTTTAATGGTGTCACCTTCAAAAAGCTTTTTCTTCTACATCAATTTCTTCATAAGCTTAGCATACCCCAAAATTTCTTGGATCACCTCAAATCACAGGATATTGATAGAGAGGTTCCTAAGCTTAGCCATGAATTTCTTAAGCTTATCATTCTCTGATTTCCTCTTAAGCTATTGTGAAAATAGAGAAGGGATTTTAATGGTGGGAAACACATCACTTTGTGTCTTATCATTCTCTACTACCTCTTCATCAATTTTCATCAGTTCTTTTTCATCCCCTTCTTTTTAAGATTTTGGGGTTTATTCTCTTGTCTCAACCATCACCTTTTTCTTCACATTCATGTGCTCAACATTAGGATCTTTTGCACCCATACTTTCTCCCTCAGCTTCCTTCAAATGATTACCAAGGGTATTGCCACTCCTAGTTTCTATTGCCAACACTTCGGCATCATTATTCGGGTTCACAATAGTGACACTAGGAAGGCCGCCCTTTTGTCTAGCATTGAGTTGGGTGGAGATTTTGCCTATTTCCGTTTCTAATTATTTAATTAAAGCGAAGAAAGACACAACCATTTAGTTGATGTGCTAAAAGTCACCTTCCAATTCACGAACCATATAGTTCGTTCCCTTCACTTTCATCAAAATTCTTGCTAATTCATCTTTGCTTTTGCATTTGTCGGGGTCAACGGGATTTACATCTTTGTTCTTTTCCCAGTCATGAGGGGTCACATAACGATCATACTCTCGGTATTTCTCCCTCCAAACACATTCACAATCATGATCCATCAAACCTTAGTTCCCACCTTGCTTTTGATAGACTGGGCGGCAACTACCTGAATAATTGGCCAAATACCAAATCTCCTCATCAAGCTTCTTGGTCTCTTCATCATTATAGTCCTTGAATGCCATTACACTCACAATTTTTATGGGTGCAACAATCATATGCTTACTTAAAACCTCTAATTTTGTCATCACTTTTGTCATGTTTTATCCTTCTCTTTCTCTCTTTTTTTTTGCTCTTTATCAACAAAGGAGGTAGTAGGGGAGCCTTTTGGTACCTCAGTATCATGGGTATACCACCCCCAATTTTTCTTGGTAACTGATACGCCCAAATTACAACTCCCTTATGAGAATGTAAACGGTCGCTATCAAATATATAACCCAACTAGGTTGGGGTCAAATCCTATAGGGAATATGGTGCTAATTAAGTTGTATGCAGATTAGTTGACTTTTAATCATTTGTTTCCGTAAAATAAATAGGGGGAATTTTGATTTAGTTCACAAATTAATGGTTTCAGTTTAACAAGATGAAATATGTGTAGTAGTATTCGAATTAAGAGAAATAGCAAGCTAGGGTTATGTCCACCTTGTAGTTTTCAATACTTTCTAACTATGGGCTTTATGAATTTATACATCCATCGTGTTTACAGAGAAATATATTGTATTTAATAACATAATCCTAGTGTTTCTCAACCATCAAGGACTAATTCACTTTAGTTCTCTCGAACCAAAAGTATTTACCAAAAACAATACGAAATATCCAAGTAGTTAATCCTGTTAAGGCATTAGCATATGAAATAGGGGTTGGAAATCCTATTTTATTGTCACTACTCTCTTTTCCGAACATCAACCTTTCTTTCGAACAAGTTGTGTTTTAAGGCATACCCTCTATGTTTGCAACCACGAGAATTCAAAATAAATGAAGAGAGTATGATGTAAAGAAGTCAATGCATAATGAATTCAAAGCCCAAAGTAATAGATTGTATGCTACAAGACTTCCATAACCCTAACTAATAAACTTAGCTACTCATGAATAAAATAAAAAGAATAATAAATATATTCATCATACCAAAAACTAGAATACGATCTTGGTGTGCGAATGTTGAAACCAAGAGAGAAAAACGTTTGTCTCTGTCCTCAAGCTAAGTCGCCACTCTCCTTTCAAAAACTACAGAATAATTTTGTAATGAAAAAAAATTCAGCATTAAGCCTTTTAATAATATCTTCTCTCATTATTGCCTTCTAGGTCCCTGAACTAATTATAAATGACAAACTAGTCTTGGACATAGTTTTTAGGTGCCACATTTGGTCCAGATTGTAGGTTGTAGGCACCACATTTGGCCCAGGTTGCTACTCTCTCTTGTGTCATATGCCATCCGCATTCCATAGTCCCATAATATCTTCATCTACCTCATTAACACCTGAAATCATGCTAATCACATCGATTAGCTCAATTACATGAAGTAGAGTAAAAACATAAGAAACTAGGCACTTTGTTCTCTAAACATAGCTAAAATATGGATAAATGGTGCTTAAGCGTATAAATACACCCAAGATCACCACCCCACACTTAAAGCATTGTTCATCCTCGAACAACATATCCATTTATACATACTACATAAGCCTTAGCACCCACAAAGGAAGACAAGATGCTCAAATAGGCTCACACAATAATTATGAACAAGAAGTAGATTCAGGAATCATTACTAGAGACAACCTACCCTCAAGAATAGACTCATTAAGTTGGAAATTTCATGCATACCGCTTAAGCATAGAAATCATATAAATTACCCAACCTTCATCAACCGTGGCCCTCATAACCAGAAAATTACCCACAATTATCCAATTTCTAACAAAATGGGTACAAGAATCAAGTTGCGCGCACTCTCACAAAGAATTCTCAAATTACTACTGATGACCATATGCTTGCCCTTAGTGTAATACTCCACTAATATCAGAATTCTAAGATTACGATCAAATAGGTCTTTTACAGGTTGTAATGCAGGCTAAAGGATGGGTAGGAATTATTTTGGCCAGAAATAGTGACTATCTTCCCTAAGAGCTTTAATACATTACATTATGCAATTAAGATCAATCTCTAACAACCAATTTCCACTTCTGCTATCTTTACAGATTTGCTTTTCACCCCAACTCATTAAGCTTAACTAATAACACTATTATGGGAGTATGCAACCCTTTCAAATATTTTTTTTGGCACCCTTTTTACGTTACGCACCCCTATAATAGCCACCCTCAACTTAAGCCATTTACCTTAGTTGAGGTGCACAATATCCAAGAAGGACCAGGGCCAAAATAGGTTCATTGTAATATGTCCAGGATAAGATTTTGAATTTTTTCAATAATTTTAGCTACTCTCAACCACATCAATTGCTCACGCCAATAAATAGACTTTGGGACATCAATTTCACCTTTTTCCTCTTATTGTCAAACTCCTAACTCATATTGATTTTACATTAAAGCACTTAGGACCTTTTGGTTTAAATTACGGTCTATTAAAGAATGGATTAGGCTACTTATGAGGCTAATAAAAAAACAAGCTAAAGGCTCAATGGGGCTAGCTAAGTAATGTACAAAGGTAGGGCAAAAGAAGGTATGAACAATGGCTATCAAAGAAATGCCTAAATTATCTTCTAAACTCACAATCTTTATTTCGCTTTGCATACACACTAGGCAAGTTCTAGCATCAGTTGTAATAAGAAATATACAACAGTCTTACACACTCATGAACATGGTCAACTCAATTAGGAGTATTATAGATTCTCAACCAAACAACTACATGAATTCAATTAAAACCAACAATCACAACAATAGTCACAACTAGATCCTAGGTGTTTCAAATATAATGATCCATCACATACTTATGTTATTATGTCATGTTATCCACAAGATCAGTTACATGTAATTGAAAGACTACTTTTCTCTTAAGACGGTCGTCATCCATCCATCATTAAGAAAGACACCTAATTATGACTAAATAACTAAAAAAATGAACAAAATAACTAATCCTATCTAGAATTATACTAAGGAAAAGGTCCTATTTTCTTACAAAACAAATAGAAAAGTACCCAGCCACCCCACACTTAAGCTTAGCACTGTCCTCAGTGCAAAGAACAAGATAAAGAACCTGGCTAAGAATACTTCTCATCCACATTAGGAGTCATGCCACCTGCATGGAGATCATCATTGGAACCATTTTTCCTGTACTCATAACATCACCCATATCATCCATGTCAGTCACACATAATCAAGTTAACTTCAATTAAGATGGAGATGGTGAAGTCACCACCCCATACTTAATTTGTTAGTATAAACCAATTAAGTATTTTTATCGGGTACTCAGACTTCACCGACATACACTTTTACATGGTGTATCAACATTACTCACAATACAATTCATTCACTTTAATTTCCCCAATTCTATTTCAAGGAAGCACTTTTTGAACAGAATCATGCTCTACACTTTCAACCATATCAAGATATACAAAACGTCATCACTTTCACAATATCACTATGGCAAAAATTTAATTCATAATCCTTAATAAATCGCTTAGCTATAACATAGAGTCACAATAACTACTGATTAAGAAAGTAAAATTCTTGAGATAGTTAATGTTGAAAGACAAAGAGAATGGTGAGACAATCTTATGCAGGTTAGGAGTGAAATAAGGATGACTTTGGGTATTCATTGTATGGATTCTATTAAAGGGTGAGATTTACGTCAAGTTGATCCAATAAAAAAATAGATTATTCGGCAAACTTACACTAATAGGCGGCGCCCATGAAATCGCCTAAGCATAAGTAGGCAGCGCCTAACCCATCACCTAAGTGAGGCAGAGAGCATAGGCAATGGTATAAGCGGCGCCTAACCTATCGCCTATGTTGACATTGGCGGCATCTAAGCTATCGTCTATGTTGACATATGCAGTGCCTAACCTATCGCCTAAGTGAGGCAGTGAGCATAGGCGATTTACAATGCGGCGTATATCTTCAGATGTGCGGCGCACTTTTGGTCGAAAAGGTCCATACCGTGGGGGATTCACCCCCGCACCCCCGTTGAGGTCATTGGTAGGCTTCGGGATTGAGCCGATCCACAGACCTCATTGAAAGTCACAAAATAAAGTCGCACCACAAAACTTTTTGGGTCAGATTTACATAATTCAAGGCGCGACTCTAATGTGAATCATACTTGAGCCTTACATATTTGACCACTCCAACTTACCTGTAATGCGCCCATCACTCCTAAACTTACCACTATTGACATGGCTCACTTCCAAATCAAAATTGGTACTAATCTCCTCCTTAATACTTCATGCACCTACACTTAATCAAAAATAACAATAATGATTAGAAAGATGGGTTGTCTCCCACTAAGTGATGTAGTTTCGGTCGTGGCTCGACTCTTCTTTTTGCATTTTTGTTAAACATGATAAAGTGAAAATAAAATCATGGGTTGACTCCCACGTAGCGCCTGATTTGACGTCGCGGCACGACTCGATTATCTTGACTACTCAGACTTCGTCAATATACATCGATGATACCATTTGTACCTCATTTGTTGGATCAAGAAAATGCTTTATCCTAGTCCAACCACTTTGAAATCACCCATATCCTTTCTTGTAAGTTCAACCAAACTAGCTATGGTCTCTACAGCAGACCTATCCCTAATTGGTACATCTCTCTCATCTTTGTAGAATACATCAACAATCGAGAAGATACTCATCTCTTTTTGTTGTTTCATAGATCGACATACTTCAAAACTAACTTCTTTCTCGTTGAGCCTAAATTTTAGTTCATTCAGCTCCATGTTAACTAACACTCTCTCAGTTGGTAAAAATGGCCTACCCAAAATTATCGGTACTTTAAAGTCCACTTCGTAATCAAGAATTACAAAGTCAGCAGGAAATATAAAATTAGCAACTTTTACAAGTACATCATGTAGAATCCCAATCAATCTTTTTACCGATCTATCCGCCATTAGAAGCCGCATATTGGTGGGCGTAGGATCTCTCAACCCTAGTTTCTTGAAAATCATCAATGGCATAAGATTGATACTTGCCCCAAGATCACAAAGGGCCTTTTCAAACTTTAGCAATCCAATCGTACATGGAACAGTAAATGCTCCCGGATCAGCTTTCTTCTGGACAATAGATCTTATAGCAATAGCACTACAATGATGAAGATTGTCTACCGTTTCATAGCTCATGTTCCTTTTCTTCATCAATAGGTCTTTCATAAACTTTGCATAATCGGGCATCTATTCTAGTGCTTCAACTAAGGGCACATTCACTGTCAACTGCTTTAACATAGTCATGAATTTGCTAAACTTTCCATCATCTTCTTTCTTCTTTAATCGTTGTGGAAATGGGGATGGTGGCCTTGGAATTTCAGTTGGAGAAACTTTTACCTTCTTTCTTATGCATTGCTCCACATCACTAACATACTTCGGCTTAGGTGGTTCTTCCACTTCTGCACTCTCTTTTTTTAAACTTCCCAACTCCACAGGCACCACTGGAGATTCATCAACTATCTCCCAATCTATTTCGACTTTATCGGTATGAGAGAATGCTCCCAATCTTGGACTAGATAACATCTTACCGCTCTTAGTGGTAATGTCCATACACGATCCATCTATCCTCGAATTCTAAACTGTATCACTTGGTAGGGTCCCATTCTGTGTTTGGTTGAATGCTGCAGATAATTAGCTCATTTGCTGCTCCAATTATTTAATAATGACTGAGTGCGAATTTACTAGTTGACTCATGAAAGATATGTCACTCTTTACAGTAGTCACCCCAAAATTTGTTGCCTTAACTCCCTTTAATAGTTTCTCTATCATGTCCTCCATGGACATTTTGGCTGAACTGGCGACAGCATTATCACGACTTCCAAGAGGTACATACAGCCCACTTCTATCACTTTTATTCTTCCAATCTCCTTGATGGTTCCAACCTTGGTTTCCTTGGCCACCACCTCAGAAACCTATCTAATTGTTCAAGTAATTGGCTTCTTCCTCAAGATCGGAGTCAGTCCTTCCATGTGATGCAGCAACTTTAACCTTCTCTGTCTTTCTCGATAATAAATGCTTAGTGAGAAGATCCATTTGCGTCTTTATGTGAGCCATGTCCTGATCATGCTCTTCTTCTCTTTGCCTCTATTCTGTAGTCATGCCAATAGATACAGTAGAGCTTTCTACCTTAAACTCCTTGGTATGCCAAGCTCTACTTTGCTTTGTCATCCAATCAAGCATCTCAGAAGCTTCAGTAAAAGAGAGGTCCATAAATGATCTACCTGCAGCATTATCTACTATTAGCTTGGTAACTAAATTCAAGGCCCAATATAATATCTCCATCAAGTAGACAATGGTCATCTGATGATTTGGGCACCGCATAATCTTCTTCTTGAACCTATCCCAAGTCTCGTGGAGAGCTTCAGTTGGAAGCTATCTAAAATTGCTTATCTCATCTCTCAACTATGCTCTCTTGGATGACGGAAAGAATCTTTCTAGGAAAGCATCTTTCAGTTGCCTCCAATTGGTTATAGAGTCGGGAGTTAGCCCACTTAACCATAGAGTTGCCTCTCCAAATAGAGACAATGGAAATAGGAGCAGTTGAATTGCATTTTGTCCGACCCTTAGTTTGTCAAACGACTTGCATATTGAGAAAAAATTAACCAAATACATATTCGGGTAGTCGCCTGCAAGTCCACCAAATAACCCTTTAAGTTGCAACAGCTGGATCATAGTGCTTGTAATATTAAACTTGGCTCCGGGTGCTAAGGGTGGAGGAATAATAGCCCCTGTTGCACTGGCTCCATCCAAGTCATCATCATTATCCTCCAGATTAAAATGCATAGCTTGGCGTTCAGGTTTTGCTCTGAAAGAATGATTTCTATTGATATTTCTATTCACTAGTGTAGCTCTATCCTCTGCACGCCTTCGATTAACTAGCCCTAATAAATCATCATCTCCCAGGTCCTCTTCGTCTGGATTAGGTTCCCGACCTGGGTTATCAGCATTTTGGAGGTTTAATTAAGCATTAGCCAAAGCGGATAATCTTTTATCTTCCTGTTGGTTAGCCATTTTTTCAATGAGATAAGGTTCAGGATTGAAGGGTAATAATAGTTCTCCTGAACTTCTGGTTTGTTCCATAAACAACAATGAGCCTATAACAAACAAAAACAACAAATAAACATAAAATAAGGAAACTTGACTAACAATCAACTTACAACATAAACTCAATCGACAACCGTATTCCACAACAACTGCGCCAAAATTTGATACGCCCAAATTACAACTCTCTTACGAGAATGTAAGTGGTTGCTGCTAAATATATAACCTAACTAGGTTAGGGTCGAATCCCACAAGAAATATGGTGCTAATTAAGTTGTATGCAGATTAGTTGACTTTTAATCGTTTGTTTTCATAAAATAAATAGGGGGATTTTGATTTAGTTCATAAATTAATGGTTTCAGTTTAACAAGATAAAATATGTGTAGTAGTATTCAAAGTCAGAGAAATAGCAAGCTAGGGTTATGTCCACCTTGTAGTTTTCAATACTTTCTAACTATGGGCTTTACGAATTTATACATGCATCATGTTTACGGAGAAACAAATTGTATTTAATAACATAATCCTAGTGTTTCTCAACCATCAAGGACTAATTCACTTTTGTTCTCTCGAACCAAAAGTATTTACCAAAAACAATACGAAATATCCAAGTAGTTAATCCTGTTAAGGCACTAACATATGAAATAGGGGTTGGAAATCCTATTTTCTTGTCACTATTCTTTTTTCCGAACATCAACCTGTCTTTCGAACAAGTTGTGTTTTAAGGCATACCCTCTATGTTTGCAACCACGAGAATTCAAAATAAACGAAGAGGGTATGATGTAAACAAGTCAATGCATAATGAATTCAAAACCCAAAGTAATAGATTGTATGCTACAAGACTTCCATAACCCTAACTAATAAACTTAGCTACTCATGAATAAAACAAAAATAATCATAAATATATTCATCATACCAAAAACTAGAAGACAATCTTGGTGTGCGAATGTTGAAAACAAGAGAGAAAAACGTTTTTGTTATCCAAACTAGGGAGAAATCAAATTTTGGCGTCATTGTTAAGGAAAATAGTTTGAGTAGTGAATCGAATTTGTAAAGTTCGTGGGTTTTTATTTTCTATCCTTGATTTAGCATGCACTGATGTATGCTATGTACTAGGTGTAGAGGCTATCCCTTACTCCCATCGATCCAGAGCTAGAGAGAATCCTTCAAATACCAACAAAGATGTCAGGATAAGTTTGTGATGGGATTCAAGATCACTATTTATGGATCCAAATATGTCAATCCCACATTCTCCACTAGATGCATAGAATGTTGTAGATATACAGACACAATAATTTTTAGAGTTAGAATGAAGAGAAACCGAGGAGGCTAGGCTTTTTGCAGAAGATGAGTTAGCTGAACAGGGTGGACTAGTCAAGATGAGACAAGTATATGATCATTGAGTTCATAGAGGTAGAGTGCCATTGATTCCTGCATATCAGCACTTAGATCCATATGAGGAAGACAAAGAAGATATAGGTTACGTTGAGCCTAATGTGACAGGAGACATTATTCCTCCTACTTTAGCCTCCAATGTGAAGTTTGATATTACTAGTTCTATGATTTAATTATTGAATCTGAAGGGTGTATTTTCTGGTACAGCTAAGGATGATGCAAATATACACCTAGCTAATTTTCTTGGGATTTGCCCATCTTATATTATTCCTGGGTATATCAGGAAGCATTGAGATTGAGGTTGTTCTCATTTTGTTTGATAGGTGAAGCAACACTTTGGTTAGGGGAACTTCCAAGAGGACCTATCACTACTTAGCATGAGTTGAAGAAACAGTTTCTCAGCAGATTTTTCCTTCTACACGGATGCTATAGTTGAAGGATTAAATTTATAATTTCAGACAGTTATATGTAGAATCTATATATAAGGCATGGTTTAGATTCAAGAAGCTGAGCATAATACCAAATCATAGAATTAGGGAGTCTTATTTTGAGAATTTACTTGAATGACAGTTTGAGAGCAATGGTAGATATTATTTTTGGAGGAGCATTTATGCATGGTGAGTGGTGATCTTACCAATCATTTGCACTCAACATTCATGCACATTACCATATTTTGAAAGAATAAATGACACATAATATTGATTAAATGCACTAATATCCGCACTTTGCAGGCAAATTATTGCTGAAATAAAAAGACACAAATTGGGGCTAAAAAGAATCAAAAGGGAGAAAGAAAGTGAAACTAAAAACCTGGAGCAGACATGACCTCATTTACCATGGTTGCGATTTGAGGACCGCGATAGCGGTCAGTCAATAAGGTCAACTACCATGGTTGCATTAGCTAATCGTGATCACAGTAGCTGCGGTCGCAGTCAAGCCTATGCGATCACAGTATTGCGGAAAAATACAGCCCAAGGAAAGAAATGTAAATGCATATGCTGATAAAAAATTTGACAAAAAGAAGACTCAAACCCTAATAATTGATATATTCCATGTTCCCCAATAGTTAGTTTTTGTTCTTGAGTTCATAGCCTCCATACTTGGAAAGAAAATATTGTATAAATTTTGGGTGAAGAATATGTTGGAGTAGCCTTTAAGTGGAGGAATAGCTCACTTACATTGGTGATTTGTAGGAGTCCAAAGTTTGAAGTAAAATTTACTTAGTCTTTAATAAATCATTTCAATGGAGATCACGGGTATATCTTTGCTTATTTATCTTATGTGTAGGTAGATCTCCCTTTTGGGGTTATGTATGAAAAAGGATTAAAGTGTGTGGTTTGTTATTGTAATCTTCTAATTAGTAGTTCATATTGATGGGTTTTATCATTGATTTACCAATTTGGTTGGGATTTGTGGGTGAAAGCCCTAAAAACCTATATGGGTTTGATGGGTAAGAACTCCAAACTCTAGAAAGCTCAAAGCTATCTTCGAAAGAAGGGTTTTAGGTGAATTTTAGGAATCCACATCATCCTTGAAAGAGAGATGTGGAGACCAAAGCAATCATAGACAATTATGTGTGTAGTTTGCTAAATTTTCACTATCTTAGACATAAGAGTGATTGTGAAGTTTACTATACCATGAGTATAATCTTAGAAATAGGGATGCCTAGATTGAGGTTTGGTTACCAATTGTTGAACACACCCATTTGGTATTTGAAAGAATCAATGGGTGAAAGTTTGGTATTTTGTTGAAAGGCTAGCATCAAAACCTATGACCAAACCTACCCACACTTGATCTACTAGAATAAAGTTAGCTATTAGCATCCACATATTACTTCCCTTAGTAATACATAATCCCAAAATCCATGCCTAATTAATAAAACTCTAATTATTCATAGCCCCAAATTTATACTAGAAAAACCCAAAAACAAACATTAGTGTTGATTCTCTTCTCACCCCCCATTTTTATCTTTTTGTACTATTAGTTTGAATCTAACAAGTATCTATTATTTCAAATTGACTTGATCGCCACTCAGTTGTTCCTCATGGATTCGCCCCCGACTCCAAAGTTGGGTAAATATATTGGCGACGATTGCCTTGAACTTAATTAACGTGTAAGTTGAGCATTATCAAAAATAGTGCAGTTGTCGGGGTGCAATTTGGCGTATTAAGTTAGTTGGGAATTTTGGCTTATTTGCTTGAATTCAAGCTTGTAAATATTTGTTTGTGATTTTCTTTTGTTTCTTGTGTTAGGTAGATTTTCATTTTACTTTAATTTTATCTATGACATCTTCCGAAAAATATGATTTTAGTAGTTAGAAGTCCCATCTTGATGATCCATGTCCATATTATGACAGACTTCACTTCAGGAGAGATTGTAACTATGCTCCCCGGAGAGAGATGGAATCACCCTCTCGATCCTATTGGCAGTATGGTTGTTCTTTGTGTGGTGGTTGAGATGGACATTAGAGTGATTTACTAAATTCCCCCTCCCCTATTACCCTAACCTAGTTTTTAGTTCTTTATATGAATTTGATAGGTCTTATGATGAGGAAAAGAAAAAGCAACATACCGGGTCCACTAGTCTTGAAGCAATGCTTCAAACTATTTTGGATTGAGTGACTACAATGGAAGAGAATGTTCAAGTGATGCCTCAATGCCATGAGACATTTGGAAGGGAAACTTTCAAGATAGAGGAAATGGGGAAGGAAACAAACCTTGCAAATATCACTTCCTTGCTCACTTCCTAAGAGAAAGTTAATTAAGAAAAGAAACCAAGCTATGATGGTGAGCTTGGTAGCGAAGACTCCTCAGTGATTTCCCAATCAACTGAATCAAATATGGAAGAAGATGCCAAAATAAAAGAAATTGCACTAGAGTCAAAAAAGGAATCAAGGCAAATCTCTTATGATGACTCTAGTTCATTCCGGGGTGAAGATGCTTTGGAGGAGACAATATTAGAATTAGGGGTTAGACCTCATTCAAACCACTTTTCAACATTATGCTTAAAGGGTGTGATGAGAATCCATCCACCTAGAAAAATGATGGATTATGGAGAGACAGAGTACGATTCCTATATCTTGGAATTTGATATTCCAAAAGAGCATATGGAACCCCATCCAATAATGGAAAAGGAACTTAATGTCCGACGTGTAACTAGTGGCCTATTAATGTGCTCACTTTTACTCGAGGAACCAAACCAAAAATTTGATATGATGTTGGGTAGAAGATTCAAGTCTTCAAAATGGCAAGATTGAAGCATGCTTGCCAATTCCTCACCTTTTCAAAACCTCATCTTGGAAGATCTGAACGAAAGTTGGGACGGAGATTCAAATCTTCTAAGTGGGGACACAAAAGGAAATGGTAGAGGCATCGTACCATGATGTTAAACTAAGCACGGAAAGCAACCCATCATCCCATAAAAAGTATCCCATATCTTTTTTATTTATGCATAATAGAGTAGCTTTTATTTTTGCATTTGTTCATGCATAATCCATGAAATGTTGGTGCTCAGAGGAATATTAATTGAAAGTGAAAAAGAAACATGTGAAAATGGCATATTGAATTAAATAATAGAGTGTAGGGGACCTAAAATCTGGTCTTAGTTACCGTGACCTGGTCCATGCCACCACGATCGCAGAGGCTACATGACCGTGATCACGGTCAAATTAGTTTAAATGACCACCCGAATGCCATTTTCTATTACGCATATCTTTTAATTTCTCTTAAAATTCTATCAAATTTTGGCGTGGTGTTGAGTATCCAAGTGTCAGTTCATTCCAATTGCATCATCAAACTTTGTATGTTGTCTCTATTCCCTTGTCCTTACTGTAATTTCGTGCATAGAACTTATAGTTTAGGGAAAGGCCTAAAATATCATTTTTAATACTAAATGCTTGCTTGTTTGCGCTTATTTCTATGGTTAGCTGTTGTAGTTGGTGTACACACTAATGGGGATGTCTTGAGTACCCAGATTTAGGCCTTAAATAGTTAAAACTAATGTGTACACCGCGTGTTTGTTTTAATACCCCTATGAACTCCATGCTAAATTCTTTGAGCTTGGGGGGTATAATCATAATATCTAGGCTCAACTTCCTTAGTCAAAATATTTATGTGCCTAGTGGAACACAAATTTGGGGATAAAATCATGTGTTTTGACTGATGTACAGAACTATCAAATCTAGTCTCGAGTACCAGTGGCATTGTAAATTGTAAAGTTGGGATCACATTGTACACCATTGATGAAATCTTAGTATCCATATGGTTGGCTTGCCATTTTGAGCCGAAATGTTAGATTAAGGCTACAGTTGTTGCCATGTTTAGCAAATTGTGCATGGTGCTAATGCAAAACAAACAACCCTCTTCGTCCCAAATTTTTTAAAACTCAAGGCCATGAATGTGAACAACCTTGTAAAAAGATTTTTCTCTTGTTATGACTCCATAAATAGTTGACTTGTTAATAGAAATAGATACTCTAATTTTGTCTCTAACGGGAGGGATATTTGAGCTCCCTTGGCGAATTTTGCATGCCATGTGTGGTAAGCTTTTTGCTTTCATCTCTAGTATACTTGTGTTATATAGAACTTTCCCCGGTAGTCTTTCAAAGATAATTTTGATTGTATTTGGTAGGAGAAATGATCTTAGGCCATCTTTGTGATTTTGAAAGCCACTTTATCCTAAAAATCCTACTCAAGCAGGAATGTAATCCCTATTTACCCACTTTGAACCTTTAGACCATTCTTTATAAAATACATTACAAGCCGTGAACTATTCTTATTATCCCTCGTTTGAAACATACCCTCCTTGAACTTAAAATTTCAACTTGAGGATTAAATCCTAGGTTGGGGGTGGTAAATATTAACGAAAATAAGTTTGGGGCCACGAAGTTGTAAGTGAAATGCCTATTGTGCCTTAGCGTTGAAAATAAATGAATAGAAAAAAAATCCAACAATGAAATGAATTGCACGAAAGTTTCAAGAAAAAGAAATGAAAGAAAGTGGGTAAACAAAGGAAGCAAAAAGTAGGCACATAAAAAGAGAGAAAAACAAAGAGGAGTTACCCATAGTCAAAAAAGCAAATTAATTAGTGTGATATAAATGTTCAAGGAAGGGTGTAGCCATGTTGTTCCCAAATGATATCCGACCCTAAAACGAACATACATTACAAGCTCAAAAAGTCCTTTAAGATCTTCAACCATTTACTTTCTTTGTAGTGGCGATTCAAAATAGGGGAAAGCCTATGGTATGATACTTGTTGACATAGAGAGTTATTTTCTGAGGGAAAGAGTTTTTGCACTTAAATTCCTTGTTTCATTTTTGGTAGCTTAGTATGTGGAATTTTGTTTCTTGTGAGGATGCATGTAAACGAGTTGAGGTAGGTGATTTTATCATATTTCGAGCAATATGTCAAATGGAGTATAGCTTAGTTTTGATCAAAAGCGAGTCACTTTTAGAGTATTAGTTGTTGTTGCTTGGTTGCTCTTGAAAGTTGTGTGCATCCTTAGATATCACATTTTATGATAAGAGGTGTAGTAAGAATAGCTTGGCCCATATGCAATGAGCTACTTGTGGTGGTGGCTAAGCTTGAAGTCATTGTAAACTTTGAGGCATAAAAATTGGGCATAATAGTGTAATGTCTCATGAAAAAAGGGGTAATGTTGCTTGAGGACAAGCAAAGCTTTAAGTTGGGAGTGTTGATGAGTGGTGATTTTACCACTCATTTGCACTCAACATTCAAGCACATTACCATGTTTTGAAAGAACAAATGAGACATAATTATGATTGAATGCACTAATATCTGCACTTTGTAGGCACATTATTGTTGAATTATAAAAATGCGAATTAGAGCTAAAAAGGATCAAAAGGGAGAAAAAAAGTGCAACTGAAGACCTGGAGTAGACATGGCCTCAGTTACCACAGTCGCGGTCTGAGGAATGCAATATTGGTCAGTCAATAAGGTCAAGCTACCACGGTCGTGTGTGCTAATTACAATTGCGGCCAAGCCTATACAATTGCGGTCTTGCAAAAAAATACAGCCCAAGGACAGAAACGTAAATGCATATGGCTGATCCCAAATTTGACAAAATAAAGACTCAAACTCTAATAATTGATTATTATATCTTCCCCAATAGTTAGTTTTTGTTCTTGAGTTCATAGCCTCCATACTTGGAGAAGAAAATATTGTATAAATTTTGGGTGAAGAATACATTGGAGTAGCCTCTAAGTGGAGTAATAGCTCACTTCCATTGGAGATTTGTAGGAGTCCAAAGTTTGAAGTAACATTCACTTAGTCTTTAATAAATCATTTCAATGGATGTCATGGGTATATCTTTACTTATTTATACTATGTGTAGCTAGATCTCCATATTGGGGTTATGTATGAATAGGGATTAAAGTGTTTATGGTATGTTATTGTTCTCTTCTAATTAGTAGTTCATGTTGATGGGTTTTATAATTGCTTGACCAATTTGGTTAGGATTTATGGGTGAAAGCCCCAAAAACCTATATAGGTTTAATGGGTGAAAAGTCCAAACTCTAGAAAGCTCAAAGCTATCTTCGTAAGAAGGGTTTTGGGTGAATTTTAGGAATCCACATCATCCTTGAAAGAGGGATGTGGAGACCAAAGCAATGATAGATAATTATGTGTATAGTTTGCTACATTTTCACTATCTTACACATAAGAGTGATTGTGAAGTTGGCTATACCATGGGTATCATCTTAGAAATAGGGATGCCTAAATTAAGGTTTGGTTACCAATTGTTGAACATACCCATTTGGTATTTGAAAGAACCAATGGGTGAAAGTTTGGTGTTTTTTTGAAAGGATATAATTAAAACCTATGACCAAACCTACCCAGATTAGTTGCTATTAACATCCACATATTACTTCCCTTTGTAATACACAATCCCAAGATCCGTGCTTAATTGATAAAATTCGAATTATTCATAGCCCCAAATTTATACTAGAAAAAACTAAAAAGAAACATTAGTGTTGATACTCTTCTACCCCCCTATTTTTATCTTTTTGTACTATTGGTTTGAATCTAACAAGTATCCATTATTTCAAATTGACTTGATTACCACTCACATTATTCCTCGTAGATTCGACACGGACTCTAAAGATGGGTAAATATATTGATGACGACCACATTGCACTTAAATTGATGTGTAAGTTGAGTGTTATCAGTGCGTCTTTGGTGGGATGTTTCACAGGAGATGCTTGATGACACTACGGTGACCAATAGAGGATGGAATACTAGAGATTCAGAATATGTTAGTGGTACATATGTTGTTGGATAAACAGATACTTATGGAGTAGGTCATGATATGGTAACGCAAGATATTGCACAACTTTGTACAGATATTAGGTTGCTTACAAAATAATTTGCAACAATAAGTGTTGAAAAGGTAAATACAGTTGCGGCACAGGGGTCTACTTCCAAACCATTTGAGGTCAAATTTGAAGAAGAGGCAAAGTATACTGATCGTAGATTGTCGTATTTACGATCCCAAGGGCAAGGGAATCACGGTTGGAACTAGTATTGTGACAGATACAGAGATAGGAGTAGAGAAAAAGATAGTGATTGGTGGAGTAAAGATGATTATAAGGATAAGATTGACAAGTATATTCCACTAGGTAGTCGAAATGTAGTGTCCAAAATAGAAGCACTTTAGTCTAAGCTGGTCAAGGGGCAAGAAAGTAAAGAGAGCTTACCGAAGGATATCAAAGTAGATTTGTTAGGTTTGAACTAGAAAGTTGAGTCACATACAATAGTAATCAAGTAGTTGGTGAAAAAATTTGGTCAGATGTTAGCCATAGTAAATTAGAGACAGTCTGGAACACTTCCAAGCAATATTGTGGTAAATCCCAAAAACGATAGTCACTATCATGCCATTACTACTCGGAGTGGTAAAGTCACTACAAACCCACCTGTACTAAATATTGATGAGAAAAAGAATGATGATGAGCCTATTGATGTAGAAAGTAATAGCAAGCAGGATGTAGGAGAAAATAAGGTTATAGAGCTTGTACTATAACCCTTCCAAAACCTCTTCCTCCTTATCCACAAAGGCTAACAAAAAACAAAACATGGTAAGTATAATAAGTTTTTATCCATGCTAAAAGATTATCAGTCAACATACCTCTTATAGAGGCATTAGAGCGAATGCCTGGGCATGCAAAATTTATGAAGGATTTGATTACTAAGAAAAGAGAAGTTAGTTATGATCCATTTAATAATGTTCATCGTCGTAGTGTAGTAGCTACTAGATTGTTGGTGGGAAAGAATGAGGATCCCAATGCTTTCATTAGACCTTGCACCATTGGGTCTTTTAACTTTGCACATGATTTATGTGATTTAGGAGCTAGTATCAACCTTATGCCATTTGTATTATATAAACAGTTAGGATTGGGAACTTCAAAACCAACCACCATGAGATTAGTGATGGCAGACAGAATAGTGAAAAATCCATTTGGTATTTTATATGATGTATTGGTGAAGGTAACTTCTTTTATCTTTCCTGCCAATTTTGTGATCGTAGATTGTGAAGTGGACTTCCAAGTCCCACTTATTTTGGGAAGACTATTTTTGTTACAAGAAGGATATTGATTGATTAAGAGCTAGGGCATCTGATGCAAAGATTGAATAATGAATAGGTGATATTCAATGTTTGCAAATCTATGAGGTAGCCTGATGAATTGAGAGTAATATTTATGACTGATGTGAATGATAAGGAGGCAGATTCATTCCATGATGTTGATGCAATTACTCTTTACGATGATGGTTCTGATGCAGTTGTTCCTATTGAAGAAAGACTAGGTGTTGAAGTACTTACAGATGTGATCATGAATTTTAACCCTGATGGTATTGAGAAATATGAGGAGATAGTAAGTGCACTGCATGGAAAAGGTTATTATGAGTTTGCACCAAAGAAGCTTGAATTAGATTTGAAGAATAGAACTACTCCACCTGCTCGTCCATCCATTGAGGATCCATCTGTATTAGAGTTAAAGGCCCTCCCATCTCACTTGTGATATTTATTTTTAGGGGCCAATAACACTTTGCCAGTAATTATTGCAGCTGATCTGAGACCGTAGGAAGTAGAAGTATTATTGTTAGTATTGTAGAGATTCAAGAGGGCCATTGGATGGTCTATTGCATATATTATGGGTATTCTGCCTGGTTTGTGTACTCATAAAATACAACTTAAAATAGATTTTTTCCATCTATTGAACATCAATGTTAACTCAATCCTCTGATGTACGAGGTGGTGAAGAAGGAAATAATCAAGTGGTTAGATGATGGTATAGTATATCCCATTATTGATAGCAGTGGGTCAGTCCGGTATAATGCATTTTGAAGAAAGGTGGAATTATTGCTATGCCTAACAAGAAGAATGAGCTAGTGCCTATTAGGCCAGTCACTAGATAGAGAGTGTGCATGGATTATAGAAAATTGAATGGATAGACTCACAAGGACCATTTTTCCATGCCTTTCATGGATCAGATGTTAGATAGGTTAGCAGGCAGAGTATGGTACTATTTTCTTAATGCTTACTCAAGCTACAATCAGATCACTATTGCACTTGTGGACCAAGAGAAGATGACTTTTACATTTCCATATGGGACTTTTGGATTCAAGCGCATGTAATTTGGGCTATGCAATGCTCCAGCCACATTTTAGAGATTTATGGTGTCAATTTTCTCTGATATGGTAGAAGACAACATCGAAGTGTTCATGGATAATTTTTCAGTTGCTGGTGATTCTTTTGAAGATTGCCTAAAGCACTAGGCAAATGCTCTCCAAAGGTGTGAAGAATGTAAATTGGTACTTAATTGGGAAAAGTTCCATTTTATTATTAACGAAGGAATTGTGCTCGGACACAAGATTTCAAAGAGAGGTAAGAGGTTGATAGAGCAAATATTGAGGTGATTGAAAAGTACCTTACCTAATATCTTTGATGGGAATTCAAAGTTTGTAGGGCATACGGGATCTTATAGGTGATTTATCAAGGATTTCACAAAGATTGTTAATCCTCTTTGTAAACTTCTTGAGAAGGAGGTAAAATTTAATTTTGATGAGGCATGTAAGAAGGCTTTTGAAAACTTAAAAGAGAAGTTAGTGACTACTCCAATCATTGTCTCCTGATTGGTCCTTACCTTTCGAGATCATGTGTGATGCTAGTGGATTAGCCTTAGGGGTTGTACTAGGCGACCGAAAAGAAAAGATCTGTCATCTCATCTGCTATGCTAGTAAGCCACTAAACCATGTTCTGAAGAACTATACCATGGTAGAGCAAGAGTTATTAGTGGTATTTTTCTTTGAAAAGTTTAGATCTTACTTGATTAGGACAAAGGTGATTGTACAAACTGATAATCCAACATTAAGATATCTCATGACAAAAAAAAAAAAGCAAAGCCTCGACTTATTAGGTGGATGCTCTTGTTTCAAGAATTTGACTTCGAGGTAAAGGACAGAAAAGGCACCGAAAATCAAGTTGCAGATTACTTATCTAAACTAGAGGAGAAAGCTATGCAGAAGGTTACAAATGGGTTGGAAATTTATGATATCTTTCCAGACGAGTAGATATTATAAGCTTTCCAATATATAATTCCATGGTTTGCAGATTATGCAAACTACTTAGCCAGTGATCTAGTTCCAGAATATCTTTCCTATCAGTAAAGAAAGAAGTTCATGCATGACGTAAGAAAATTTTTCTGGGATGAACCTTATTTATTCAGGATTTATGCAGATGGATTTATTTGTAGGTGTATACCTGAGGTGAAGATGATGAGCATACTCAAGGCTTTTCATTCTTCACAGATTGGGGGTCATCGTGGAGGGAGCCACACAACTCTTAAAATGAGTTGGATGAATTCTGAATTTAGGCATACCCGTAGTTCCCAAATTCAAAACTTATTGATCTCATTGAACTATTTAAGATTCATATCTATTAGGTACGAATCATAAGTAGGAGTCTTGTGGACTTGGAAGAAAAATCAGAATCAGAAAAAAGTTTCTAGAATAGATAAAGGTACAACTCGTCACCTTGAGTAGTACCCAGTACAGAACCCAGGTAAGGTTCTAGGTCTACACGAGTCAAATAAATGACCCGTAAGACTGGGTATGAGTTGTATACACAACTCGTACCCATGCTTACCTAGTTAGATCATGGGTTAACCCGGCCTAGATCTTAATAAAAAAAGAACAAAAAAAGTGCACTCAACGGGCACCCAATTACCAAAACTTGCATAGTCATAATCAAGAACTTGCCCGGTTACTTTTACATTGGTCTAGGATAGTTAAATAAGAGATAGTCATAGGCCATTTTTGTAGGAGTCCACTTGAGCCTAAAATGTTCTAACAAAATGAATGAATCCATTTGATCCAAATAATTGAGCCTTAATAGACCAATTTTGTTGTTTACACCTATTTTACCTTCCTGTTTACCTTACAATGAACATGTTTTGTCCTTGGTCCTCCTTTGGACACTGTGTACCTCAACTCAGGAAAATCACCTAAGTTAAGGGTGGTTGTTATATGGGCACATGAGAGAAAACGAGTATGAAGAAAGTTTGTATAAGGAAAATAGTTAAAATTTGAGTAGGTGTGATGAAAATAAAAGAAAGAAAAGTGCAATGAAAGTCAAAAGAAAAAGAAAGAAAATAAAAGCCAGAAAACCACACCTGGCCCAATTAGAATGCGCTAAAAAGAAAAAAGGAGACATAAGGGTGGAAATAAAAGAAGAACTGGAAAAATAAGTGGACCCCAAGAAATTTGTAGTGTCCAGTAAGCTTAGTCATTAATGAATCCTAAAAGCTATCAAACTAGCCCTAAGTCTATATTACAAGCTGAGTAAAGTTCTATAGTGATCTTACCGAGACTATCGGAGAACTTAGGAAAAGAGTATAAGGGCAAGTCTATGGTATTCTGTACACACCAGTGGTACTTCTTTGTGAGAGAGAGAGATATTTTTTATATCCCTGGGTAGGATGGTTTATCAATACGAAGAGTAAATGGGATTTCTTTGACTATAAGTGCACATAGGTTATGTTGCTAGGTTGCTAGATTGCATGGTGAATGTAATTTTTTTCTATGAATAGTTGTCTATTGCAAATGTAATGCCATCATTAGATTCCTCATGTTTCTCAGTGTGCTAAATAATTAAATGCAACTTGAGTTTTGAAAATTTAAAATTAGGAGGGGAACAACAAGATTGAAATCAAGCTCAAAAGCACTGTTATGGGTAGCTTAAGATATCCTGTTTGAGCATCGTCTCTATGTTAGAGAATATTTGTTGATTTTGTTTGCCTGAGGACATATAAAATTCTAAGTTCATGTTGCTGATGTGTCATGAAATGCTATATTTTTTATGCATAAAACCACAAATTTATGAAAACAAGTAAAACAGGTCTATAATAGTGTTGGGATGAAAAAGGAAGAAAAAAACTAAAAAGAACCAATTCTGATTAGGGAACGAGTTAGCTCTTGAGTTGTAAAACTTCGATCCAACTCATATGCCGAATCATATGCACAACAGAACCAAAATCCAATCTGAAAAGCTAAGTATAGGGAAGATACAACTCAAACATCCAAGTCATAAGCTAGGATACGGTCATACAGCGAAGTCGTATGCATAACAGAACCTAAGCTACCATCCAAAAGTTGAAGTCTAAGAAGAATACGGGTCATAATCCTGAGTACAACTCGAATAGAAAGTCGTACACAAACTAGTGTTCAAAGCTTGGAAAAATAAAAGTCCGAGGTGGATATAAGTCAAGGACACGAGTCGTACACTCATGTACGACTCGTAAGCATAAGCTATATGCTGAAAAAAAAGTTCAAGCCTTAGGAGATCAGACAATGGAATGAATATGAGAAAGGTAGGATATGAATCGTATGATTCCAGTATGAGTTAAAGACCGAGTCGTACCGACTGCCGACATAACTTTACCTTTTTTATTTTTATTAGGATTTTATGTTATTTGGAAATACTATAAATACCATAGGATTTAAATTTTATTAGGTTACGCATTCTTATCATAGGATATATATTTTTACAATACTTTTACAATTATTCTTGAAAATTCAGGGGAAACACAAGCCAAATATTTATCTCCTATTATCTATAACTCAAAACCATGCAAGATTCAGTTACTACTTGCAATTGATACTAAAATCCCCCCATTTACTTTCCTGTATTGCTCATTGATTACATCAATTGAAGAAACTATTCACGTTTTCCCCGTGGGATCGACCCCAACCTAGTTGGGTTATCATACTTACAATCGACCATTTTATACTTCTATTTGGAGTGTAGTTTTGGGCGACATCATACACACCCATACAGAGACTCTACTTGACACGGCTTTGTGGACAACTAAATAAACTAAACCTAGGCTCTGATACCAACTTTTTCACAATCCAAACCAGGGCCTGGCCATGATGGGTATCTCAAGTCCACCGAGGACCAGAGACCACCCCTATTGCCTAGTCAAACCGAACACAATGTCATTTAGAGGTTGAATTCTGAACATATAACAAGATAAGATATAAAAGCTCAAAGGAATCTAAAGATAACTAAATATCCAACAACCAATAAAAAACCACCCAAGTCTATAGCAATATCCATAATGCCTCTACATAATACCGAAAGCCAATCTAAGTCGAGATATGCCCCTGACTCTGACAATGACAATTTCAATGATAATTTTAATGTAAACTCATTAATTCTAGACTATGAGAGAAAACTAATGAATTGACCAAGTCTTTCAGAGAATGAAAGCTCACCACTTTACTACAATGACCAACAAATTGAGCTGATCTACATTCCACTGCGCAGAAAAAGTAGAAGTATCTATGATGCCTGCAACCCATGGGGATACAACATTTGAAGAGGATTAGCGGTTTGAGCACTATCATGTAACTCAGGGATAGGGGATAAAATAATGCCATGATCCACATTTTAAAATCATTCAAAACCTATGTATATAATCATATATATATATATATATAAGCATGTCATGCTAGGATAGGGAACAAGGCTTAGTATGAATCAAACTTTATCCTAAACTATATAGCTCAACCATCATAACAGACATCCATGGGCTATATGGGTTCAGCTCCTCCGATTGAAAGGGCCTCAGTGCATGTTAGATGCACGAATCCGAGGTATTAAGAAAAACCAGGGAATTCCCCGACACTATTTTAGTCCAAGATATAAATATATCAATAGTGTGAACCATGCATATATGTCATCAAGACTAAAACTCATATTGGCAAACATGAATTTCCAGTATAAGTCATCCAATTTCACAGATTTGCTAAATAACCCCATTAAGCTCAATTTATAACAAGTTTTATATAACCCATTTACTAACCAATAAACCAACAGTTAAGGAACACCATGGGTATCGGCATGCCCTTACACTTGTAAGCTTATCTCTATGCCCTAACAATTACATTAACTTAGGGGAATGCTTCAACACCCTTTAGTTTATCAATTTAAGTTGGGGGAATGCCTCGACCTCCTTTGTTAATTAAATCAAATCATAGGAACAAAATGATTTCAAAATCTATTTTTATTATTTAATCATTTATGCAATGCAATAACATAGGTGGGTAAGTCAAACCAAGTGATAAATTCACAATCCAAAGCCATTTACACAAGTGGGTTGAGGGAACACAATTATTAAAAACCAATTCAAACTTCAAAACATCAATTTGGGGGAAAACATGACCTCTTAGTTTATTCATCATTCCCATCTATTCCACAAGTTAAAAATCATTAATAAAGAATAATTAATACAGAATAAATCATGGGAGAACAATTTAAGAATCAACCATGTCAAAACCCTCAACCAGATCATAACCCACATTTAAAAATATCTAATTAAACCTTTAAATACATGATTTTTATAAACTAATAATTATGGAAGAGTAACATGCTTGATATACTAAGATTTATGAAGAGAATTCAACCCTTCAGCCTTTCGATGACCAACTTCTTGGAAACCCTAAGTATCTTGACCTAGAGAATTTAGTGAGTTTTGAGAGTATTTTTATTGTGTTATGGATAAGAAATAACACCCTTGAGTGCTTTATGGAAGTGAGGTCTGAGTATGGTAAAACTGGAATTGATCAGAATACCCTTAATGAAAACACTGAAAATTGATCGCCTAGTCACTATAGGTGACCTTGCAACTCGTAGGGTCACCTTATGACTCATAAGGTCCCACTTGTAGTCTAGACAGTGTCTATGACCACCAAAACTGACTCAACTAAATGCCTCAAGCTTTGGCCCTTGAAATTTCCTCGAGCCTTGAGCTCACTGTCTTGTTGATGACTCACCATACGATTCGTATGGTGTAGTTGCGGGTCTAGGGATACAAGTAGTAACCAAATTAGTGTGTTCTTAGCCAAGTTCTATCCTGCATATAAGAGACTCCTCACGAGTTATATGATTATGTGATGAGTGGTTAGGGTTCAATCGTATGTTGTCTAGTATCTAAGCCCTTGGTGTTCTGTGATGGTCACGACTAAACTATACAAGTCGTTGGGTCTAGTGATGAGTGGGACTAAAAATTCCTAAGTTTCATAGTGTGTGGTTTCAAATTCTCTATCTTTGTGATGACTTAATAGTAAGAGTCGTATGTTGTGGTGATGAGTCGATGGCTTGACTCGTGACCCAAGACGAGATTCTACAGCTTTAAGATGGGTACCTTGAACATTTCCTACTCAAAGCACTTAATAACCCATGTTAATATAACACTTTTGGGGCATCCATTATACACTTTACAAGATCAAACACTCTCTAAACTCTCTCTAAAGCCTCTCAAGAAAGGTTGGGCTAGGGTTTCTTCAAAATAGTTATATAAGAGCTTAAGGATCAAATTCTCAATATGAATCATCATAGTATTCCCTCATTGTTAGTTCACTAAAGTCATATGTTTAGAGCATTGTTCATGAGTCATTAATGGTGGTTTTCAAAACCATGGTTGAGGGTTTGAATTATAATGTTGAGTATTATTTTCTTATGGTTAAAATTATTATTACACATGTTTTGATAATGGTTTTGCACATATGGGAATTGTGGTTTAAACAAATGGGTCATATTTAACCCTAAATTTATTGGTTTTTGGCTTCGATATTGGTATGCCCTTAACCTGTTTGTGAAATTGTCAATGAAAATGATCTTTTCATATGATTGAATTATGTTCTAAACTAAGGCATTGTCCAAAGAATGATAATGATTAATAAATGATTTTATGAAGGCCTTGTTGGCCATAAATTGATTTGAAATACCAAATGGGTTTGAGACCCAAGTTGATTAATAATGGTTATGGCATATTGTACACTTGCAAGTGGGGTTAGTATGATGATACCAATGGATTACCTTTGGTGAGTAATTGGATTAAAGGTTATGTATATGTAATGAATGTCTTAATTGGGTTTCAAAGTGGGATGTGAAGCCGAGCCATGAAAGTAGAGTTTGAAGGACTAACACTGGAAACCACGTTGGCTAGTGCAAGTATCTATATGACCAAGAGCTTCGAGTCCCCCAAATGAATATATAAATGGGAGGTTCAATTCCCCTATATTATATACATTGGTTCTTAAGTCACCTTGACTATGTCGGGAGGTCTGAGTCCCCCATAAAGGCCTATACAGATATAGATATTCTCTGCTTCATACAGCTACTCACACTAGGCACTTCCAGCTAAGGGAAAACTGGGCCTATATAGCCCATGGGTGCCTTGTTTTATGATGGTTATGCTACACAGCCAGGTTATGATTTTCAAAGTTCACGTAAATCCTTATTCCCTACCCTATCATGTGGTATTATATATGCATATATATTTTACTTGATTTTATGCATTGATTATTTTATTGGTTTTAAACTGTTATTATGGCATTACTTTGTTCATCTATCCATGAGTTACATGCTAGCACTCTAACCATTAACCGTCTCTGAATGTTGTATTTCCATGTGATGCAAGTAGCAAAACTTCTTCTACTTTTCTTGCATAGTAATCAGGAGCTTCAGTTAGTTCATGAGTTGACTTTGAAGTGGTGAGCTTCCATACTTTGGAAGGTTTTATTTTATGGTCCTTATTTCTTATTTATTAGACCTTATTTAAACTTTATTTTGGCAACTGTCGGGGGCATATCTTGATATTTTATTAATTTTGGTTTTGTAAAGGCTTTGTTGGATTACTTTAAACTTGGGTGGTTTGAATGATTATTTTGGTAACTGATGGTTTTTCGGTTACCGATGGATTGTATAGACACAATGAATTCTCATAGTCGATTGGGTATCCACAAATTTATGTCAAGTAGAATCTCTTTTATGGGTATGTGGCGTGTCATTCTTAAAAGATAGAGGGTACAAGACGTTTAGGAATATTTTCCTGTCTTGTTTTCTTACTTTGAGCAATAGAGTCTAAGGTCTTGGGTTTCTCTAATTCCAGTTTACTCGCTTTTTTAGATCATGCCTCCCAGATGATTTGAAGCTCATCGAAAATTTTTTGTCCCACTTGAGGACAATGTCGATGGTACATGCCCTGCTTATGAGGTACAAACCATATCTAGGTATCCAATTCTTGATTGCCCTCCTAGAGTTCTACCAGTTCCCTCTAGCCATCCCCGAGCTCCTACTCTAATATGAAGAATGTTAAGTTTCATTAGTCTATTCATATATTGGCTCAGTTTTTAGCTTCTCAGTCCAAGCGTAGATCTCTATCTTCTAAAGCCACGAGGGTTGGCTAATTCATAAGGTTGAGTCTTTTAACTTTTATTGGTGTTAAGGTCGAGGAGGATCCTCAATATTTTATTGATGAGATGGAGAATATCCTTAAGATTAGGCATGCTTTGGATGTTGAAGGTGTGGAGTTTACTACCTACTAATTGAAGGATGTGGTGTACCAGCGCTACGAAGAGTGGGAATAGTCTAGGGGAATGATGTTGGCTCTACATTATGGGATGACATCTCTAGTGTATTTTTAGACCGCTTCTTCCTCAAGAGTTAAAGGACAAAAAAGTAGAAGAATTTGTTAATTTGAAGTAAGGTAGGATGATGATCAAGGAGTATGCCTTGAAATTCCATCAGTTGTCCAGGTATGCTCCTGAGTTGGTGTCTAGTATAAGAGCTAGAATGCATAAGTTTACTTAGGGATTGTCTTGTGAGTTGATTCTAGATAGTAACGCTACCTTATTGAACAAAGATATGGATGTTTCTAGACTTGAAGTTTATATGTAGTAGGTTGAGGAAGAAAAAAAGTAGGCTGAGATTGGTGAGAGGTAGAGTAAGAAATTTAGATTTTCTGATCAAGGTGGTGGACAGCAGCAAAGTGGTATAGATGGGGGAAAGTAGCCTATGAAGAAGTATGGGAGTTTTAGTTCTTTTTATACGGCTACTACTCCTTATCCAAAGCCATTGAGCGATCATTTTTCTTAGCATAATGGAGAGTGCAGGTCATAGGGTGCCCAATCTCAAGCTGGTAGGGCTCAGTCTGCTCCATCATATCCTTCTTTCAGATTTTGTGGTCAGTTGCACCATGGCCAATGTGAGAAGGGGAGAAACCAATGTTTTAATAATGTTCAGGTTGTCCATATGTAGCGTGAATGTCCTTCTAGGGTTGCTTCTGGTGCTAATAAATTTCCTATTTTCTCTTCATCAGCTCCTGCACTAAAAGATGTTGTTTCTGCTTCTGTTACTGGCACTGGCCAAAATCGCTTAAATGTTCTTATTTCTCGTCAGGACTCTGAGGCATCTCCTGATATCGTTACTGGTATGTTGAAACTTTTTTCCAATGATGTGTACTATTTATTTAATCTGGGGTCCACTCTCTCTTATATGACCCTATTTGTGGCTGTGCATTTTGGTTTTCATCCTGAGTATATATTAGACCCTTTTTCTATTTCTACTCTGGTAGGAGACTTTGTGATTGTCAAAAGAATCTATAGGGGTTGTGTGGTATCTATTGGTAATAAAGAGACTCTGGTAGACTTGATAGAGTTACACATGGTTGACTTTGATGTTATCTTGACAATGGACTGGTTGCTCTCGGGCTATTCTTCTCTTACACTATCGAACTTGTACGATCATGTTTAAATTCCCCAATGAGTCAATTGTTAATTGGGAGGGAAATTGTCTAGTGCCTAATGGAAGGTTCAAATCATATCTTTGAGTCCACACATTAATTTCCACAGGCTATCTCTATTATTTGTTTTGGATTAAAGATTCTAACTCAGAGGGTCATTCATTGACATCTATTCCTGTGGGTAGTGAATTTTTGGAGATTTTTCCTAATGATCTACCCGGTGTCCCTCCCAATAGGGAGATTAATTTTGGTATTGATCTTGTTTCGGACATTCGTTGTATCTTTATTTTCCTATATAAAATAGCTCCGGCTTAGTTAAAGAAACTCAAGGAGCAGTTGAAGGATCTCTTAGACAAGGGTTTTATCTGTCCTAGTGTGTCCCTATGGGGTGCACCTGTTTTGTTCATGAGTACAAAGAATGGGTCTCTTTGGATGTGTTTTGATTATTGGTAACTAAAAAAGGTGACAATAAAGAATAAGAACCCACTTTCGAGAATTAATGATCTCTTTGATTAGCTTCATGGTGTCAAATTATTCTCTAACATCTATCTATGGCCTGGGTATCATCAGTTAAGGATTAGGGAGGTGGATATCCCTAGTATAAGTTTCTGTACCTGGTATGGGCATTTTGAGTTCTTAGTGATGTTTTTTAGCTTGACCAATGCCCTCGCACTGTTTATGGACTTGATGAATAGGATCTTTCACAGTTACCAAATTTGTTCATCGTTGTCTTTATTGACAAAATCTTAGTGTACTATAAGAGTAAGGAAGAACATGTTGATCACCTCCACCTGGTGTTACAAACCTTGAAGGATCAGTAGTTTTATGCTAAGTTCTCCAAATGTGAATTTTTATTGAAAGTTGTTACATTTCTGAGTCATGTTGTGTCTAGTAAGGGGATAATAGTGGATCCTCAAAAGGTTGCGGTGGTTAATAAGTGGCCTAAACCCATGACTCTAATCGATATTCGGAGCTTCTTGGGTTTAGCCGGTTATTATAGGAGGTTCATAGAATGTTTTTACTCTATTGCTACCTCATTGACCAAGTTGACTCAGAAGAAGGTGAATTTGTTGTGGTCTGGTGATTGCGGGGGTATTTTTGAGAGGCTAAAAGATAAGTTGACTTCAGCTCTGATCTTGACCTTGCTTGAAGGAACAGAGAATTTTGTCGTCTAATATGATACGTCGCGAGTTAGTTTTGCGTGTGTGTTGATGCAGCATGGAAAGGTGGTTGCTTATGCCTTTAGACAGTTGAAGGTTTATGAGAAAAATTATACAACTTATGACTTGGAGCTATTGGTTGTGGTGTTCATGTTGAAAATTTGACATCATTATCTATATGGGGTGTATATTGATATCTTTTTTGATCATAAGAGCCTACAGTATGTGTTCACTCAGAAAGAACTTAATCTCAGGCAAAAAAGGTGGCTTGAGTTACTGAAGGATTGTGATATGAGTCTTCACTACCACACAGGTAAATCTAATATAGTTGATGATGCTCTTAGCAGGTTATCCATGGCTAGTCTATCTCATATGGATAAGGATGAGCGGTAATTAGTGAAGGATATTCACCGGTTGGCTGATCTTGGAGTTTGTCTCTTGGACTCTGAGGATGGTGGTGTTTTTGTGCAATAGATAGCACAGTCCTCTCTTAGTTCTCAAATAAAGGAAAAATAGGTATTAGACATTCTTTTGATGAAAATCAAGGATGAAGTGGGTAAGCAGAAGTTAATGACCTTAAAGATCATTGGTGATGGTATGTTGAGGTACCAAGAGAGGTTATGTGTTCTCAATGTTGATGGGTTGTAAGGAAAGATTTTGGACAAGGCCATAAATCACAGAGTACAGTTCATTCTGGTTCAACAAAGATGTATCAAGATCTCAAAGGTATGTATTGGTGGAATAACATGAAGTAGGATGTAGCCAACTTTATGGCTAAATGTATGGTGTATCAGCAAGTGAAAGTGGATAACATGAGGCCTGGTGGGCTAATCCAAGAGATTTAAATGCCAGTGTAGAAATGGGATATAATTAATATGGATTTTTAACGGTCTTCCACGGTTGAGGAATTAGTATGACTCCATTTGGGTCATCGCGGATAAGATGACTAAGTCTACTCACTTCTTTCCAGTGAGGACTAATTATTCTGCCAAGGACTATGCAAAGTTGTTCCTTCAAGAGGTTGAAAAGTTGCATGATGATATGAATCGACCTACGAGCACTTGAATCCAAGACGCGGAAAATAAAGATAGATGGATAGGATAACGAGGATAGAAAGATAGACACAAAATTGATACCGAAAGGGCAATTGAAGGATATATCATATCCTAAAACCTCCTTTAATGACTATCAATAGGCACCTAACTCTTACGGTGACCGCAAAGGGGATTAGATCGCCCTTACAACCAACAATTGTGAACAAAGTTCAACAAATGCTTTTCTAAGCACCAAAACACTCCCATGGAGTCTCATGAATACATCATGTAAAAATTATGATTAAAAAACTAAGAAAATAAGCGTAGCTACCAAGCATTTATAGTTTGGCAACATATTATATAATTAGGGCCCAAAAGTGACTCAAATGTAAGAAAAGGCCCACTAGGGACTGTTTTGACCCGCTCTTGAAATGCTAGAGCGGATCAAAAGCGGATCCAAAGCGCCTTAGGCTCATGACCCTCCCAAGGGGCTTTCGAGCCTCGTTTTGCCCTCCTTTGACCTTGCTAAAGTCCTTTGAACCTCCTTAATGGTAATTTTCCTCCATGTGGAATCTTTTAAAAGAACTAAGGAGTCATCAAGCACCTCAAGCATCATACGTATCTTATCCAAAGGTCCGAAGGTAATTTGACTTGTATCACATGGTGTGCCTATCTCGAGTATTTCAGATTGTGGTACTCAATTTTTATTACATTTTTAGCACTCTTTTCAGTAAGGTATGGGGACTAAGGTTAATTTTAGTACTGCTTTCCACAAGTAGTTGGATGGGTAAGCAGAAAGGACTATTCAGACTCTGGAAGACATGTTGTGAGCCTGTGTAATTGACTTTGGTGGTAGTTGGTTCAATTAATTGCCTCTTATTGAATTTGCCTATAATAATAGTTACCATTATAGTATTGGTATGGCCCCATTTGAGGTATTGTATGGTAGGAGGTATCGATCTTCTATTAGGTGGTTCGAGATTGGTGAAGCGAAGATGGTTGGCCTGGATTTGGTTCACCAAACTATGGAAAAGGTGAAGGTGATTTAGGATAGGCTTAAGACCACCCAAACTCACCAAAAGTCCTGTGCAGATGTAAGGTGAAGGGACATGGAATTTGAGGTTGGAGATTGGGTATTTTTAAAAGTGTCTTCGATAATGAGAGTAATGTAGTTTGGGAAGAAGGGAAAGCTCAGTCCCCAATATGTTGGATTGTACTTGGTTTTGAGAAGGGTTGGTAATATTGCATATGAGTTGGATTTTACCTCTAACATGAGTTTCATTCATCCGGTATCCATGTATTGGAAATGCGTGGGTGATCCTTCATTGGTTGTTACCTTGGAGAACATTTTTATTTTGGATTCTTTGTCCTATGAGGAGGTCTCAGTGAAGATCTTGGATCGGCAAGTTCATCGATTGTAAACGAAAGACATGGATTTGGTAAAGGTTCTATGGAGGAACCAAAAGTTTGAGGAAGCTACTTGGGAAGCCGAGGAAGACATGAATTCAAAGTATTCATTCTTATTCCCTATTCTGGAAATTCGTACTTGAGGTTTGTGTTGTTCTTAACATCTTTGTTAAAGGTAGATTGACAAATTTCCTTGGTATTTTGTTTTCTATCTTAAAGGTAAGAGTAGAGATGTTTGGGGGTTTAATCATGCCAAGCTATGCCTTGTACCATCATTCAAGGATGAATGATCCTAAGGAGGGAGACTGAAATACCCCAGGCTTTGTCCCTTGAAATTTCCTCAAGCCTTGAGCTCACTATCCTATTGATGACTCACTCTACAAGTTGTGTAGTGTGGTTATGGGTCTAGGGACCCAAGTTGTAACCAAATTAGTATGTTATTGGACAAGCTTTGACCTGGTTATGAGATGCTCCTCATGAATCGTATGATCATAAAATGAGTGGTTAGGGTCCAATCATATGTTGTCGAGTGTCTGAGCCCATGGTGTTCTATGATGGTCAAAACTAGATCATACAAGTCGTTTGGTATAGTGACTAGTGGGACTAGGAAGTCGTAAGTTGGATAGTGTGTGATGTCTAATTCTCTATCTTGGTGATGACTCAATGGTAAGAGTCGCATGTTGTGGTGACAAGTCGATAGCTTGACTCGTGACCAAACACGGGATTCCACAGCTTTAAGTTGGGGGTACTTTGGACATTTCCTACTCCAAGCCCTTAAGGTACCATGTTATTATAACACTTTTGGGGCATCCATTATACACTTTACAAGATCAAACACTCTCAAAACTCTCTCTAAAACCTCTTAAGAAAGATTAGGCTAGGGTTTCTTCAAAGTGGTCAACTAAGAGCTTAAGGATCAAATTCTCTCCGTGAATCTTCAAAACTCAAGTATGTGACTCTTCCCTCATTGTTAGTTCACTAAAGTCATATGTTCAGAGCATTGTTCATTATTCATTAATAGTGGTTTTGAAAGTCATGGTTTAGGGTTTGAATGTATCATGTTGAGTATTGTTTTCTTATGGTTTAAATAATGATTACATATGTTTTGATAATGGTTTTGCACATGTGGGTACATGGTAATTGTAGTTTAAACAAATAGGTCACGTTTAGCCCTAAATTTGTTGTTTTTGCCTTTGATAATGGTATGCCCTCAACCTGTTTGTGAAATTATCAATGTGAATGATCTTGTCATATGATTGAATTGTGTTCTAAACTAAGGCATTGGTTAAAGAATGATAATGATTGATAAATGGTTTTATGAAGGCCTTGTTGGCCATAAATTGATACGAAATACCAAATGGGTTCGAGACCCAAGTTGATTAATAATGGCTATGGAATATTGTACACTTACAAGTGAGGTTGGTATGATGATACCAATGGAATGCCTTTAGTGTGTAATTGGATTAAAGGTTGTGTATGTGTAATGAATATTTTAATTAAGCTTTAAAGTGAGATGTGTAGCTGGGTTGTGAAAGTCGAGTCCGAAGGACAAATAATGAAAACCGCACTAGCTGGTACGGGTGTCTATATGACCGGGAGTTTGAGTCCAGCGAATGAATATATGAATAGGAGGTTCGATTCCCCATATTGTATACATTGTTGCTTAAGTCACCTGGACTATGCGGAGAGGTTTGAATCCCCCATAAAGGCACATATGAATATGGATATTCTTTAGTTTGTGGGGCTACTCACACAGAGGCCCTGTCAACTAGGGGATAGTTGGGCCCATATAGCCCGTGGGTGCCTTATTTTATGATGGTTATGCTACACAACCAGGTTAAGGTTTTTGAAGTTCATGCTAAGCCTTGTTCCCTACCCTAGCATGTGGTATGATATATGTATATGTATTTTACTTGATATTATACATTGATTCTTATATTGGTTTTGAAATGTTATCATGGTATTATTTTATTCCTCTATCCCTGAGTTACATGGTAGCACTTCAATCGATAATTATCTCTGAATGTTGTATCCCTACGCGATGCAGGAACTGGAACATCTTCTACTTTTCATGCCCAATGATTAGGTGCTCGAGTTAGTCCATGAGTTGACATGAAGTGTTGAGATTTCATACTTCGGAAGTCTTAATTTCATGGACCTTATTTCCTATGTCCTAGACCTTGTTTAGACATTGTTTTCGCTACTATTGGGGGAATATCTTCATATTTTATTGATTTTGATTTTATAGAGTCTTTGTTAAATTATAGTTGACTTGGGTGGTTTGGTTGATTGTTTTGGTGACGGACGATTGTCCGATTATCGGTGGATAGTATAGACACATAATGAATTGTTATTAGATTTATTATATGTTTGAAATTCATCCGACACTAGAGGTTTTTGTGTTGGTTAGGCTAGATGAAGGGGTAATCTCTGGTCCACGTGGGACTTGAGGTACCCGTCACAGCCAGGCTCTGGTTCGTGTCTTGACACTCGGCTATGAGTCGTACCATATGACTCACACTCAGACATTATGACTCACATGGTCCAGTCGTTGTCAAAGCAGAAACGATTGGGCCTCACACTGGTTGGGCTACGGAAGACACCCTATGACTCATTTTTAGTCTTTACGACTCATAACCCCCTAGTCATATTCATAGAAGAAACTCTAGGACAACCTACTAGCCAAGATACAATTGGGTCCTTAAGACCCGTCAAGACTCCCTATGACTCGTATGGAGTGTCATAGTCTAGGAAGTCTGGATATATCTCAGAAATTTTTGGGGACCGAAATCTGGGGTGTTACGTTTTCCCACCTTAGGATCATTCATCCCGAATGATGAGACACAGCATCCTTTAGCATAATTTAACACAGAATAAAATCATACATACCTTTAACAAAGATAGAAAACAAAGATGTTAAGAATAACACATACCTTATGCACAATTACCCGAAGCAGGAAATAAGAGCAGATATTAGGACTTCATGTCCTCTTCGGCTTCCCAAGTAGCTTCTTCACACTTTTGGTTCCTCCATAGAACCTTTACCGAATCCACGTCCTTTTATCGCAACCGATGGACTTGCCGATCCAATATTTAACCTCCTTATAAGATAAGGAATCCGAGACACCAACACTCTCCAAAGAAAAAACCAAGGAAGGATCGCCCACACACATCTTCAACATTGACACGTGAAAGACAGAATGAATATATCCCAAACTTGAAGGCAAATCCAACTCATAACCCATATTACCCACTTGCCTCCAAATACTATTTGAACCAACATAAAAGGGACTAAGTTTTCCCTTCTTTCCAAGCCACATCACTCTCTTCATGGGAGACACCTTCAAGAATACCAAATCATCCGCATCAAACTCCAAATCCCTTCACATTACATCTGCATAGGACTTTTGGTGACTTTGGCCGGTCTTAAGCCTATCTCGAATCACCTTCACCATTTTCATATCTTGGTGAACCAAGTTAGGATAATACAACCTATTCTCACCAACCTCGAACTACCCAATAGGAGACCTACACCTCCTACCATACAAATCCTCGAACAGAGCCATCCTAATACTAGAATAATAACTATTATTATACATAAACTTTATGAGAGGCAAATGATCAATCCAACTACCACCAAAATCGATCACACAAGACCTTAGCATATCCTTCAAAGTTTGTATCATCCTCTTCGTCTGTCCATCTGTCTGAGGGTGGAAAGTAGTGTTAAGGTTCACCTTAGTTCCTAAACCTCTCTGAAAAGAACGCCAAAATTGAGATGAAAACTAAGTACCTCGATCTGATATGATGGAAACTGGAGAACCATGCAACTTCATAATCTCCTGAATGAAGAGCTTAGCATAATCATCTGCTGAATAATTAGTCTTTACTGGTAGGAAATGAGCGGACTTGGCCATCCTATCCACGATGACTCAAATCGAATTATACTGATGGCAAGACTGCAGAAGACCAATAACTAAATCCATATTAATCACTTCCAATTTCCATATGGGTAACTCAATTTCTTGAGACAAACCACCATGCCTCAAGTGCTCAACCTTCACTAGTTGACACATAATACACTTAGCAACAAAATTTTCCACATCCCTCTTCATGTTATTCTATGAATAGATCTATCTCAAATCTCAGTACATCTTCATCGAACCATAATAAATAATGTATCTTAACTCATAAGCCTCAGCCAAGATCCACTCTCGCAGCCTATCAAAATTAGGAACACATATTTTACCTTGGTACCTCAAGATACCATCACCACCAATCTTTAAGGCTATTACCTTCTGGGGACCCATATCATCCTTGAGCTGCATCAAAATACGGTACAAGACCTGTTTCTTCTTTACCTCAACAGCAAGAGATGACTTCACCACCTCTTGTACAATCACACCACCATACTCAGAGTCTAAAAAATGAACTCTAATACTAGCGAAATGGTGAATATCCTTTACCAAGCCTCACTTCTCTTCATCAACATGGGACAAGCTCCCCATGGATAACTTGCTAAGAGCATCAGCAACATATTAGCTTTACCCAAATGATAATGAAGATTCATGTCGTATTCATTGAGCAACTCAAGCCATCTCCTCTGCCTGAGATTTAGCTCATTCTGGGAGAACACATACTGCAAACTTCTATGGTCTGAGAAGATGTCAACATGAACCCCATACGAATAGTGACGCCAAAGCTTCAAAGCAAAGACCATAACCAATAATTCTAAATCATACATTGAATAATTCTACTTGTGAAGCTTAAACTGCCTAGAAGCATATGCAACCACCCTGCCATACTGCATCAACACACAACCCAATCCTAATCGGGATTCATCAAAATAAACAACGAAATGATTAGTACCCTCGGGCAGCATCAAAACTAGAGCCGAAGTCAACTTCTTTTTCAACTTCTAAAAACTACCCTCACAATCATTAGACTATATAAACTTTACCTTTTTTTCTGAGTCATCTTGGACAATGGGGCCCAATAAAGAGAAATTTTTCACAAACCTTCCTATAATAATTGGCTAAAACCAAGAAGCTCTGAATATCGATTGGAGTCATGGATCTAGGCCATTTATTAACCACCACAACTTTTTATGGATCCACTATGATCTCTTGACTAGAAAAAACATGGCTCAAATAGGTCACAGCATTCAACTAGAACTCACAGTTCAAGAATTTGCATACAATCGCAGATCATTAAGTGTCTGTAACACTATGTAGAGGTTATCAACATAATTTGCCTAACTCTTTGAATACACCAAAATATCATCAATAAACATAATTACAAATAAATCCAAGAACTGATGGAAGACCCAATTTAGAATATCCATGAAGATCATCGTGGCATTAGTCAAACCAAATGACATCATTAAAATCTCAAAATAAACATACCGGGTTTGGAAAGCAGTCTTAGGGATATCTACCTCCCTAATCTTCAACTGATGGTATTCAGATCGAAGATCAATCTTATAAAAGTACTTAACCCCCTGAAGTTGGTCAAAGAGATCATCAATCCGAGGAAGCATATACTTATTCTTCACGATCACCCTATTAAATTTGCGGTAATCTGTACACATTTGAAAGAAAACATCCTTCTTACGCACAAAGAGAACTGGAGCAACCCAGGGAGAAATATAAGGAAAATAATACCCTTATCTAGAAGATATTTTGACTTCTCCATAAGTTCTTTCAACTCAGTCAGAGCCATTCTGTAGGGAGTGATGGAGATAGGACGAGTGTTTAAAAGAAGATCAATCCCAAAATCTATTTTTCTATCGAGAGAAACACCTAGAAGATCATTGGGAAATACTTCAGGAAACTCACAGGAAGGACCCTCTAAGTTGGAATCTTTAACATGCACTGAATAGTATAGGCAACCCTTGGAAATTATATTTTGGGTTCTAAGATAAGATATAAACCTTCGCTTGGGCACTAGGGAACTACCTACCTACTCAATCACCAGTGCATTTGGGAATTGGAAACTGACCCTTTGGGTTGAATAATCAAGAGACGCATATAACGAGTGCAACCAATACATCCCCAAAATCATATCAAAGTCTAAAATGTCTAATTGAATCAGGTCCATTAACGTCTCCCTACCACAAATAGATACCACCCAACCCCTATAGACTCTTCCAGTGACAATAGAGTCACCCACCAATGAAAACACAAAAAAGGGATCAGGAATACACTCAGGATTAAAACTAAAATAAATAGTCACACAAGGGGTCACATAAGAGAGAGTAGATCTGGGATCAAGCAAATAATATATATCACAGGAGAAGAGTTTTAACGTACAACTAAAAACATCAGGAGATGCCTTAGAATCCTAATGGGTGGCAAGAGCATATAGACAATTCTGATCACTACCGGAGCAGAAGTAGCACCCTTTTATGTAGGAGCTGAAGAAGCAGCAACCGGGACCTTATTAGCCCCAGTAGCAATATCGCCTAAAGGATAGTTCCTCTAAATGTAGCTAGGTTTGCCACATATAAAACACTTATTCCTCCCCTCATCATAAAACCCACGGTGCAACTTTCCACAGAAACTACAAGAAGGATAGAAAAGAGCTGACTAGGGACCGCTAGCCTGAGATTAGTCACCTTGTAACTTAAACCTATTGTTGTTATAAAAGTGGCGACCACCAGATAATATAAGATAAGTAGCACTAGCCATAGAATAAAAATGAGAATTCCCCCACTTTTTCTTAGACCATTGCCTTCCATCCTTAACACTACTCTGCTGAACACCACCTTGATCAAAAAATAGGGATCTTTGAATTTTCCTCTCCCCTATTTTGGCTTGTTTCTTTTTTTCTCCTCAACCTATTGCATATACACCATAAGTCGAGAGATATCCATGTCACTATTTAGTAAGGGATCCTTACATTCTAACCTTCACAGTAATTTTTCCTTGCTTCAAATTCACAAACTTTTCAGCCTTTACCTCCCTTAACTCCTGAGGAAAGAAGCGATCAAGAAATGCACTAGATAAATCCTCCAATAAAGCCAACTCTACATTGTCTCCCCTAGATAGGTCCCACTTCTCATACCACTAATACGCCACATCGTTCAGCTGGTATGCAGCAAATTGCACACACTTAGAGTCAGATTATACACACTTAGAGTCAGAAGCATAAATCACACAAAAAATCTTCTCCATCTAATCTATGAACCCTTGAGGATTTTCCTCAATTTTGGAGTTAGTAAAGGTCAGAGGATTAAGCCTCATGAATTGGCCAACCCTAATGGCCTTAGAAGAACTCTCACAGCACCAACAGGACCCGACTGATGTGACTGAGATATCACCAATTGGGTCAACAAATAAATAAAATGGCAGAACTCAGCATGGGTAATATCTATTAGAGGTGATTGAAAAAGAGTATTACCAGTGAGATAAGGATCAGTGGGGACCAATGGAACTCCACTAGGGCAATTAGAAGTAGTGACCCTAAACCGGGCGAAACTCCATAAGTAGGATAAGTCCCATCCATATTGTCCTTAAGTGGGATAGAAGAGTTTTCATGAGCATCAGATTTTTTGGGAGGCATGTCTAAAAAGCGAAATAATGGGAATTAAAGGATATTTCAACACCCTAGAATCTACATCCCAAAAGTAGATCACAAGAAATGGGAACATTTCTAAATGTCACATAGCCTCTCCCTTATAGTGTGGCACGCTACATACCTATAAAAAAGACTCTACTTGACATGGCTTTGTGGACATCCAAAGACACCAAACCTAGTCGATGATACCAACTTTGTCATGATTTGAACTAAGGCCTGGTCGTGATAGGTATCTCAAGTCCATCGAGTACCAAAGACCACCCCATTGCCTAGTTAAACAAAACATAATGCCCAATAGAGGCTAAATTCCAACATATAACAAGATCACATATAAAAGTTCAAAGGAATCTAAGATAACTAAATATCCAATAACCAATAACAAAAACCACCCAAGTCCACAACAATATCCACGAAGCCTCCAAATAAAACTGAAAGTCAATCAAAGTTGGGATAGGCCCCCAACTTTGACAATGACAATGATAATGATAATGATAATATGAACTCTTCAATTTTAGTCTATGAAAGGAAACTGATGAAATAACTACGTCATCTAGAGAATGAAAGCTCACCACTTCACCATAACAACCGACAAATTGAGATGATCCACCTAACACTACGTAGAAAGAATAAAAGTATCTCTGGTGCCTACATCGCATGGGGATACAGTGTTTGAAGACGGTTAGTGGGTTGAGCACTAGCATGTAACTTAGGGATAGGGGATAAAATAATACCATGATCCACATTTCAAAATCATTCAAAATAAATGCATATAATCTTATATATATATATATATATATATATATATATATATATA